>NW_026735574.1:0-116596 GCF_949786415.1 Peromyscus eremicus | reverse complement strand
ACTGGGAAACAAACGCTAGCTCGCCTTTCAAGAAACACACTCTGCTTTTGAGAAAAGAGCACTCTTCTACTCTACTGTGTTTCCTATAGGGCCAGAACAGTGAGTTTGCTCAGAACAAAAGAACAGTGCTTCCTACAAATACGCTATATCTAGTTCTATTCTGCTTAGGAAACTGACAAGAACAGTATATCCTCTTCAGTCCAATACACTGTACATGCTGGGAACAGACGTCAGTGCTATTTGTCCTGTGTATGAAAATGGGAGTGCAATAGTGACTCTTCTTACCAGAAAACAACTCTTGCTCATAGGACCAGAAACTGGATGGGATTCAACTCCATTTAGGACTGGGAAACAAACGCTAGCTCTCCTTACAAGAAACACACTCTGCTTTTGAGAAAAGAGCACTCTTCTACTCTTCTGTGTTTCCTATGTAGTCTGAACAGTGAGCTTGCTCAGAACAAAAGAACTGTGCTTCCTACACACACGGGCCATATCTAGTTCAACTCTGCTTAGCAAACAGACAAGAACAGTAGCTCCGCTTCAGTTCAATACACTGTACTTTCTGGGAACAGATGCCAGTGCTATTTGCACTGTGTATGGAAATGGGAGCGCAATAGTGACTTTCCTTATCAGAAAACAACTCGTGCTCGTAGTACCAAAAAATGCATGTGATTCAACTCCATTTAGGACTGGGAAACAAACACTAGCTCTCCTTACAAGAAACACACTCTGCTTTTGAGAAAAGAGCACTCTTCTACTCTACTGTGTTTCCTATAGGGCCAGAACAGTGACTTTGCTCAGAACAAAATTACTGTGCTTCCTACAAATACGGCCATATCTAGTTCAATTCTGCTTAGGAAACTGACAAGAACAGTAGATCCTCTTCAGTCCAATACACTGTACTTGCTGGGAACAGACGCCAGTGCTATTTGCCCTGTGTATGACAATGGGAGCGCAACAGTGACTCTTTTTACCAGAAAACAACTCTTGCTCGTAGGACAAGAAACTGCATGTGATTCAACTCCATTTAGGACTGGGAAACAAACGCTAGCTCGCCTTACAAGAAACACACTCTGCTTTTGAGAAAAGAGCACTCTTCTACTCTACTGTGTTTCCTATGGGGTCCGAACAGTGAGCTTGCTCAGAACAAAAGAACTGTGCTTCCTACACACACAGGCCATATCTAGTTCAACTCTGCTTAGGAAACTGACAAGAACAGTAGCTCCTGTTCAGTGCAATACACTGTAATTGCTGGGAACAGACGCGAGTGCTATTTGCACTGTGTATGGCAAAGGGAGCGCAATACTGACTTTCCTTACCAGAAAACAACTCTTGCTCATAGGACCAAAAACTGCATGTGATTCAACTCCATTTAGGACTGGGAAACAAACGCTAGCTCGCCTTACAAGAAACACACTCTGCTTTTGAGAAAAGAGCAGTCTTCTATTCTACTGTGGTTCATATGGGGTCCGAACATTGAGCTTGCTCAGAACAAAAGAACTGGGCTTCCTACACACATGGGCCATATCTAGTTCAACTCTGCTTAGGAAACTGACAAGAACAGTAGCTCCTCTTCAGTCCAATACACTGTACTTTCTGGGAACAGACGCGAGTGCTATTTGCACTGTGTATGGCAATGGGAGCGCAATAGTGACTTTGATTACGAGAAAACAACTCTTGCTCGTAGGACCAAAAACTGCATGTGATTCAACTCCTTTTAGGACTGGGAAACAAACTCTAGCTCGCCTTACAAGAAACACACTCTGCTTTTGAGAAAAAGGAGCAGTCTTCTATTCTACTGTGGTTCATATGGGTCCGATCATTGAGCTTACTCAGAACAAAAGAACTATGCTTCCTACACACACGGGACATATCTAGTTCAACTCTGCTTAGGAAACTGACAAGAACAGTAGCTCCTCTTCAGTCCAATACACTGTACATGCTGGGAACAGACGCCAGTGCTATTTGCACTGTGTATGGCAATGGGAGCGCAATAGTGACTTTGCTTACGAGTAAACAACTCTTGCTCGTAGGACCAAAAACTGCATGAGATTCAACTCCATTTAGGACTGGGAAACAAACGCTAGCTCGCCTTACAAGAAACACACTCTGCTTTTGAGAAAAGAGCAGGCTTCTATTTCACTGTGGTTCATATGGTGTCCGAAAAGTGAGCTTGCTGAGAACAAAAGAACTGTGCTTCCTACACACATGGGCCATATCTAGTTCAACTCTGCTTAGGAAAGTGACAAGAACAGTAGCTCCTCTTCAGTTCAATGCACTGTACTTGCTGGGAACAGACGCGAGTGCTATTTGCACTGTGTATGGCAAAGGGAGCACAATACTGACTTTCCTTACCAGAAAACAACTCTTGCTCGTAGGACCAAAAACTGCATGTGATTCAACTCCATTTAGGACTGGGAAACAAACGCTAGCTCGCCTTACAAGAAACACACTCTGCTTTTGAGAAAAGAGCAGTCTTCTATTCTACTGTGGTTCATATGGTGTCCGAACATTGAGCTTGCTCAGAAAAAAGAACTGTGCTTCCTACACACACTGGCCATATCTAGTTCAACTCTGCTTAGGAAACTGACAAGAACAGTAGCTCCTCTTCAGTTTTATACACTGTACTTGCTGGGAACAGACGCGAGTGCTATTTGCACTGTGTATGGCAATGGGAGCACAATAGTCACTTTCCTTACCAGAAAACAACTCTTGCTCATAGGACCAGAAACTGCATGTGATTCAGCTCCAT
Organism: Peromyscus eremicus; assembly: GCF_949786415.1. NCBI lineage: Eukaryota > Metazoa > Chordata > Mammalia > Rodentia > Cricetidae > Peromyscus > Peromyscus eremicus. Next base: position 113,844 of record NW_026735574.1, on the reverse strand, counting down.
TTAGGACTGGGAAACAAATGCTAGCTCGCCTTACAAGAAACACACTCTGCTTTTGAGAAAAGAGCACTCTTTTACTCTACTGTGTTTCCTTTGGGTTCCGAACAGTGAGCTTGCTCAGAACAAAAGAACTGTGCTTCCTACACACACGAACCATATGTTGTTCAACTCTGCTTAGGAAACTGACAAGAACAGTAGCTCCGCTTCAGTCCAATACACTGTACTTGCTGGGAATAGACGCGAGTGCTATTTGTACTGTGTATGTAAATGGGAGCGCAATAGTGACTTTCCTTACCAGAAAACACCTCTTGCTCGTAGGACAAGAAACTGCATGGGATTCAACTCCATTTCTGACTGGGAAACAAACACTAGCTCGCCTTACAAGAAACACACTCTGCTTTTGAGAAAAGAGCACTCTTCTACTCTACTGTGTTTCCTATAGGGCCAGAACAGTGAGCTTGCTCAGAACAAAAGAACTGTGCTTCATACAAATACTGCCATATCTAGTTCTATTCTGCTTAGGAAACTGAAAAGAACAGTAGCTCCTCTTCAGTCCAATACACTGTACATGCTGGGAACAGATGCCAGAGCTATTTGACCTGTGTATGACAATGGGAGCGCAATAGTGATTCTTCTTACCAGAAAAAAACTCTTGCTCATAGGACAAGAATCTGCATGTGATTCAACTCCATTTAGGACTGGGAAACAAACGCTAGCTCGCCTAACAAGAAACACCCTCTGCTTTTGAGAAAAGAGCACTCTTCTACTCTACTGTGTTTCCTATGGGGTCCGAAGAGTGAGCTTGCTCAGAACAAAAGAACTGTGCTTCTTACACACACGGGCCATATCCAGTTCAACTCTGCTTCGGAAACTGACAAGAACAGTAGCTCCGCTTCAGTCCAATACACTGTACTTGCTGGGAACAGATGCGAGTGCTATTTACACTGCATATGGCAATGGGAGCGCAACAGGAACTTTATTACCAGAAAACAACTCTTGCTCGTAGGACCAAAAACTGCATGTGATTCAACTCCATTTAGGACTGGGAAACAAACGCTAGCTTGCCTTACAAGAAACCCACTCTGCTTTTGAGAAAAGAGCAGTCTTCTACTCTTCTGTGTTTCCTATGGGGTCTGAACATTGAGCTTGCTCAGAACAAAAGAACTGTGCTTCCTACACACACGGGCCATATCTAGTTCAACTCTGCTTAGGAAACTGACAAGAACAGTAGCTCCTCTTCTGTCCAATACACTGTACTTGCTGGGAACAGACGCGAGTGCTCTTTGCACTGTGTATGGCAATGGGAGCGCAATAGTGACTTTCCTTACCAGAAAACAACTCTTGCTCGTAGGACCAGAAACTGCATGTGATTCAGCTCCATTTAGGACTGGGAAACAAATGCTAGCTCGCCTTACAAGAAACACACTCTGCTTTTGAGAAAAGAGCACTCTTCTACTCTACTGTGTTTCCTATGGGGTCCGAACAGTGAGCTTGCTCAGAACAAAAGAACTGTGCTTCCTACACACACGGACCATATGTAGTTCAACTCTGCTTAGGACTGACAAGAACAGTAGCTCCTGTTCAGCGCAATACACTGTACATTCTGGGAACAGACGCCAGTGCTATTTGCCCTGTGTATGACAATGGGAGCGCAATAGTGACTCTTATTACCAGAAAACAACTCTTGCTCGTAGGACAAGAAACTGCATGTGATTCAACTCCATTTAGGATTGGGAAACAAACGCTAGCTCGCCTTACAAGAAACATACTCTGCTTTTGAGAATAGAGCACTCTTCTACTCGACTTTGTATCCTATGGGTTCTGAAGAGTGAGCTTGCTCAGAACAAAAGAACTGGGCTTCATACACACACGCGCCATATCTAGTTCAACTCTGCTTAGGAAACTGACAAGAACAGTAGCTCCGCTTCAGTCCAATATACTGTACTTGCTGGGAATAGATGCGAGTGCTATTTACACTGTGTATGGCAATGGGAGTGCACCAGTGACTTTATTACCAGAAAACAACTCTTGCTCGTAGGACCAAAAACTGCATGTGATTCAACTCCATTTAGGACTGGGAAACAAACGCTAGCTCGCCTCACAAGAAACACACTCTGCTTTTGAGAAAAGAGCACTCTTCTACTCTACTGTGTTTCCTATGGGGTCCGAACATTGAGCTTGCTCAGAACAAAAGAACTGTGCTTCCTACACACACGGGCCATATCTAGTTCAACTCTGCTTAGGAAAGTGACAAGAACAGTAGCTCCTCTTCAGTCCAATACACTGTACTTGCTGGGAACAGACGCGAGTGCTATTTGCACTGTGTAAGGCAATGGGATCGCAATAGTGACTTTCCTTACCAGAAAACAACTCTTGTTCATAGGACCAGAAACTGCATGTGATTCAGCTCCATTTAGGACTGGAAAACAAACGCTAGCTCGCCTTACAAGAAACACACTCTGCTTTTGAGAAAAGAGCACTCTTCTACTCTACAGTGTTTCCTTTGGTGTCCGAACAGTGAGCTTGCTCAGAACAAAAGAACTGTGCTTCCTACACACACGGACCATATGTAGTTCAACTCTGCTTAGGAAACTGGCAAGAACAGTAGCTCCTATTCAGTCTAATACACTGTACTGGCTGGGAACAGACGCGAGTGCTCTTTGCACTGTGTATGTAAATGGGAGCGCAATAGTGACTTTCCTTACCAGAAAACACCTCTTGCTCATAGGACCAGAAACTGCATGGGATTCAACTCCATTTCTGACTGGGAAACAAACACTAGCTCGCCTTACAAGAAACACACTCTGCTTTTGAGAAAAGAGCACTCTTCTACTCTACGGTGTTTCCTATAGTGCCAGAACAGTGAGCTTGCTCAGAACAAAAGAACTGTGCTTCATACAAATACTGCCATATCTAGTTCAACTCTGCTTAGGAAACTGACAAGAATGGTAGCTCCTCTTCAGTCGAATACACTGTACTAGGTGGGAACAGACGCGAGTGCTATTTGCCCTGTGTATGGCAATAGGAGCACAATAGTGACTCTTCTTATGCGAAAACAACTCTTACTCATAGGACAAGAAACTGCATGGGATTCAACTCCATTTAGGACTGGGAAACAAACACTAGCTCGCCTTACAAGAAACACACTCTGCTTTTGAGAAAAGAGCACTCTTCTACTCTACTGTGTTTCCTATGTGGTCCGAACAGTGAGATTGCTCAGAACAAAAGTACTGTGCTTCCTACACACAGGGGCCATATGTAGTTCAACTCTGCTTAGCAAACTGACAAGAACAGTAGATCCTCTTCAGTCCAATACACTGTACTTGCTGGGAACAGACGGCAGTGCTATTTGCCCTGTGTATGACAATGGGAGCGCAACAGTGACTCTTTTTAAAAGAAAACAACTCTTGCTCGTAGGACAAGAAACTGCATGTGATTCAACTCCATTTAGGACTGGGAAACGAACCCTAGCTCGCCTTACAAGAAACACACTCTGCTTTTGAGAAAAGAGCACTCTTCTACTCTACTGTGTTTCCTATGGGGTCCGAACAGTGAGCTTGCTCAGAACAAAAGAACTGTGCTTCCTACACACACGGCCCAAATCTAGTTCAACTCTGCTTAGGAAACTGACAAGAACAGTAGCTCCTCTTCAGTCCAATACACTGTACTTGCGGGGAACAGACGCGAGTGCTATTTGCACTGTGTATGGCAATGGGAGGGCAATAGTGACTTTGCTTACGAGTAAACAACTCTTGCTCGTAGGACCAAAAACTGCATGAGATTCAACTCCATTTAGGACTGGGAAACATACGCTAGCTCGCCTTACAAGAAACACACTCTGCTTTTGAGAAAAGAGCAGTCTTCTATTTCACTGTGGTTCATATGGTGTCCGAACAGTGAGCTTGCTGAGAACAAAAGAACTGTGCTTCCTACACACATGGGCCATATCTAGTTCAACTCTGCTTAGGAAAGTGACAAGAACAGTAGCTCCTCTTCAGTTCAATGCACTGTACTTGCTGGGAACAGACGCGAGTGCTTTTTGCACTGTGTATGGCAAAGGGAGCGCAATAGTGACTTTCCTTACCAGAAAACAACTCTTGCTCGTAGGACCAAAAACTGCATGTGATTCAACTCCATTTAGGACTGGGAAACAAACGCTAGCTCGCCTTATAAGAAACAGACTCTGCTTTTGAGAAAAGAGCAGTCTTCTATTCTACTGTGGCTCATATGGGGTCCTAACATTGAGCTTGCTCAGAAAAAAGAACTGTGCTTCCTACACACACTGGCCATATCTAGTTCAACTCTGCTTAGGAAACTGACAAGAACTGTAGCTCCTCTTCAGTCCAATACACTGTACTTGCTGGGAACAGACGCGAGTGCTATTTGCACTGTGTATGGCAATGGGAGCACAATAGTCACTTTCCTTACCAAAAAACAACTCTTGCTCATAGGACCAGAAACTGCATGTGATTCAGCTCCATTTAGGACTGGGAAACAAATGCTAGCTCGCCTTACAAGAAACACACTCTGCTTTTGAGAAAAGAGCACTCTTCTACTCTACTGTGTTTCCTTTGGGTTCCGAACAGTGAGCTTGCTCAGAACAAAAGAACTGTGCTTCCTACACACACGAACCATATGTAGTTCAACTCTGCTTAGGAAACTGACAAGAACAGTAGCTGCGCTTCAGTCCAATACACTGTACTTGCTGGGAATAGACGCGAGTGCTATTTGTACTGTGTATGTAAATGGGAGCGCAATAGTGACTTTCCTTACCAGAAAACACCTCTTGCTCGTAGGACCAGAAACTGCATGGGATTCAACTCCATTTCTGACTGGGAAACAAACACTAGCTCGCCTTACAAGAAACACACTCTGCTTTTGAGAAAAGAGCACTCTTCTACTCTACGGTGTTTCCTATAGTGCCAGAACAGTGAGCTTGCTCAGAACAAAAGAACTGTGCTTCATACAAATACTGCCATATCTAGTTCAATTCTGCTTAGGAAACTGACAAGAACAGTAGCTCCTGTTCAGTCCAATACACTGTACATGCTGGGAACAGACGCCAGTGCTATTTGCCCTGTGTATGACAATGGGAGCACAATAGTGACTCTTCTTACCAGAAAAAAACTCTTGCTCGTAGGACAATAAACTGCATGTGTTTCAACTCCATTTAGGACTGGGAAAAAAACGCTAGCTTGCCTTACAAGAAACACACTCTGCTTTTGAGAAAAGAGCACTCTTCTGCTCTACTGTGTTTCCTATGGTGTCCGAACAGTGAGCTTGCTCAGAACAAAAGAACTGTGCTTCCTAAACACACGGGCCATATCTAGTTCAACTCTGCTTAGGAAACTGACAAGAACGGTAGCTCTTCTTCAGTCCAATACACTGTACTAGCTGGGAACAGACGCGAGTCCTATTTGTACTGTGTATAGAAATAGGAGCGCAATAGTGACTCTTCTTATCAGAAAACACCTCTTCCTCGTAGGAACAAAAACTGCATGGGATTCAACTCCATTTCTGACTGGGGAACAAACACTAGCTCGCCTTACAAGAAACACACTCTGCTTTTGAGAAAAGAGCACTCTTCTACTCTTCTGTGTTTCCTATGTGGTCCGAACAGTGAGCTTGCTCAGAACCAAAGAACTGTGCTTCCTACACACAGGGGCCATATCTAGTTCAACTCTGCTTAGCAAACTGACAAGAACAGTAGCTCCGCTTCAGTCCAATACACTGTACTTTCTGGGAACAGATGCAAGTGCTATTTGCACTGTGTATGGAAATGGGAGCGCAATAGTGACTTTCTTTACCAGAAAACAACTCGTGCTCGTAGTACCAAAAACTGCATGTGATTCAATTCCATTTAGGACTGGGAAACAAACGCTAGCTCTCCTTTACAAGAAACACACTCTGCTTTTGAGAAAAGAGCACTCTTCTACTCTACTGTGTTTCCTATAGGGCCAAAACAGTGAGTTTGCTCAGAACAAAATTACTGTGCTTCCTACAAATATGGCCATATCTAGTTCAATTCTGCTTAGGAAACTGACAAGAACAGTAGATCCTCTTCAGTCCAATACACTGTACATGCTGGGAACAGACGCCAGTGCTACTTGCCCTGTGTATGACAATGGGAGCGCAACAGTGACTCTTTTTACCAGAAAACAACTCTTGCTCGTAGGACAAGAAACTGCATGTGATTCAACTCCATTTAGGACTGGGAAACAAACGCTAGCTTGCCTTACAAAAAACACACTCTGCTTTTGAGAAAAGAGCACTCTTCTACTCTACTGTGTTTCCTATGGGGTCCGAACAGTGAGCTTGCTCAGAACAAAAGAACTGTGCTTCCTACACACATGGGCCATATCTAGTTCAACTCTGCTTAGGAAACTGACAAGAACAGTAGCTCCTCTTCAGTCCAATACACTGTATTTGCTGTGAACAGACGCGAGTGCTATTTGCACTGTGTATGGCAAAGGGAGCGCAATAGTGACTTTCCTTACCAGAAAATAACTCTTGCTCGTAGGACCAAAAACTGCATTTGATTCAACTCCATTTAGGACTGGGAAACAAACGCTAGCTCGCCTTACAAGAAACACACTCTGCTTTTGAGAAAAGGGCAGTCTTCTATTCTACTGTGGTTCATATGGGGTCCGAACATTGAGCTTGCTCAGAACAAAAGAACTGGGCTTCCTACACACATGGGCCATATCTAGTTCAACTCTGCTTAGGAAACTGACAAGAACAGTAGCTCCTCTTCAGTCCAATACACTGTACTTGCTGGGAACAGATGCGAGTGCTATTTGCACTGTGTATGGCAATGGGAGCACAATAGTGACTTTGATTACGAGAAAACAACTCTTGCTCGTAGGACCAAAAACTGCATGTGATTCAACTCCATTTAGGACTGGGAAACAAACTCTAGCTCGCCTTACAAGAAACACACTCTGCTTTTGAGAAAAAGGAGCAGTCTTCTATTCTACTGTGGTTCATATGGGGTCTGAACATTGAGCTTACTCAGAACAAAAGAACTGTGCTTCCTGCACACACGGGACATATCTAGTTCAACTCTACTTAGGAAACTGACAAGAACAGTAGCTCCTCTTCAGTCCAATACACTGTACTTGCTGGGAACAGACGCGAGTGCTATTTGCACTGTGTATGGCAAATGGAATGCAAAATGGACTCTTCTTACCAGAAAACAACTCTTGCTCGTAGGACCAGAAACTGCATGTGTATTTCAACTCCATTTAGGAGTGGGAAACAAACGCTAGCTCACCTTTCAAGAAACACACTCTGCTTTTGAGAAAAGAGCACTTTTCTACTCTACTGTATTTACTATAGGGCCAGAACAGTGAGCTTGCTCAGAACAAAAGAACTGTGCTTCCTACACACACGGGCCATATCTAGTTCAACTCTTCTTAGGAAACTGACGAGAACAGTAGCTCCTCTTCAGTCCAATACACTGTACTTGCTGGGAAGAGACGCGAGTGCTATTTAAACTGTGTACAGCAATGGGAGCACAGTAGTGACTCTACTTACCAGAAAACATCTCTTGCTCTTAGGACCAGAAACTGCATATGATTCAACTCCAGTTAGGACTGGGAAAAAAACGCTAGCTCGCCTTACAAGAAACACACTCTGCTTTTGAGAAAAGAGCACTCATCTACTCTACTGTGTTTCCTATGGGATCCGAAAAGTTACTTGCTCAGAACAAAAGAACTGTGCTTCCTACACACACGGACCATATCGAGTTCTCCTCTGCTTAGGAAACTGACAAGAACAGTAGATCCTCTTCAGTCCAATACACTGTATTTGCTGGAAACAGACGCCAGTGCTATTTGCACTGTGTTTGAATATGGGAGCGCAATAGTGACTCTTTGTACCAGAAAACAACTCTTGCTCGTAGGACTAGAAACTGCATGTGATTCAACTCCATTTAGGACTGGGAACCAAACACTAGCTCTCCTTACAAGAAACACACTCTGCTTTTGAGAAAAGAGCACTCTTTTACTCTACTGTGTTTCCTGTAGTTGCAAAACAGAGAGCTTGCTCAGAACAAAAGAAATGTGCTTCCTACACACATGGGTCATATCTAGTTCAACTCTGCTTAGGAACCTGACAAGAACAGTAGATCCTCTTCAGTCCAATACACTGTACATGCTGGGAACAGACGCCAGTGCTATTTGCCCTGTGTATGACAATGGGAGCGCAATAGTGACTCTTCTTACCAGAAAACAACTCTTGGTCGTAGTACCAGAAACTGCATGGGATTCAACTCCATTTAGGACTGGTAAACAAACGTTAGCTCGCCTTACAAGAAACACACTCTGCTTTTGAGAAAAGAGCACTCTTCTACTCTACTGTGTTTCCTATAGTGCCAGAACTGTGAGCTTGCTCAGAACAAAAGAACTGTGCTTCCTATACACACGGGCCATATCTAGTTCAACTCTGCTTAGGAAACTGACAAGAACAGTAGCTCCTCTTCAGTCCAATACACTGTATTTGCTGGCAACAGAAGTGAGTGCTTTTGCACTGTGTATTGCAAAGGGAGCGCAATAGTGACTCTTCTTATCAGAAAACAACTCTTGCTCTTAGGACCAGAAACTGCATGTGATTCAACTCCACTTAGGACTGGGAATCAAACACTAGCTCGCCTTAGAAGACACACGCTCTGCTTTGAGAAAAGGGCACACTTCTACTCTACTGTGTTTCCTATGGGGTCCTAACAGTGAGCTTGCTCAGAACAAAAGAACCGTGCTTCCTACACACACCGGCCATATCTAGTTCAACTCTGCTTAGGAAACTGACAAGAACAGTAGCTCCTCTTCAGTCCAATACACTGTACTTGCTGGGAACAGACGCGAGTGCTATTTGCACTGTGTATGGCAAAGGGAGCGCAATAGTGACTTTGCTTACCAGAAAACAACTCTTGCTAGTAGGACCAAAAACTGCATGTTATTCAACTCCATTTCTGACTGGGAAACAAACGCTAGCTCGCCTTACAAGAAACACACTCTGCTTTTGAGAAAAGAGCAGTCTTCTATTCTACAGTGGTTCATATGGGGTCCGAACATTGAGCTTGCTCAGAACAAAAGATGTGCTTCCTACACACACTGGCCATATCTATTTCAACTCTGCTTAGGAAACTGACAAGAACAGTAGCTCCTCTTCAGTCCAATACACTGTACTTGCTGGGTACAGACGCGAGTGCTATTTGCACTGTGTATGGCAATGGGAGTGCAATAGTGACTTTCCTTACCAGAAAACAACTTTTGCTCGTAGGACCAAATACTGCATTTGATTCACCTCCATTTAGTACTGGGAAACAAACGCTAGCTAGCCTTCCAAGAAACACACTCTGCTTTTGAGAAAAGAGCACTCTTCTACTCTACTGTGTTTCCTATAAGGCCAGAACAGTGAGCTTGCTCAGAACAAAAGAACTGTGCTTCCTACACATACGTGACATATCTAGTTCAACTCTGCTTAGGAAACTGACAAGAACAGTAGCTCCGCTTCAGTCCAATACACTGTACTTGCTGGGAACAGATGCGAGTGCTATTTGCACTGCGTATGGCAATGGGAGCGCAATAGTGTCTTTCCTTACTTGAAAGCAACTCTTGTGTGTAAGACCAAAAACTGCATGTGATTCAAGTCCATTTAGGACTGGGAAACAAACGCTAGCTCGCCTTACAAGAAACAAAATCTGCTTTTGAGGAAAGAGAACTATTCTACTCTACTGTGTTTCCTATGGTATCCGAACAGTGAGCTTGCTCAGAACAAAAGAACTGTGCTTCCTACACACACAGGCCATATCTAGTTCAACTCTGCTTAGGAAACTGACAAGAACAGTATCCTTTCTTCAGTCCAATACACTCTACTTGCTGGGAACATACAAGAGTGCTATTTGCACTGTGTATGGCAAAGGGAGCACAATAGTGACTCTTCTTATCAGAAAACAACTCTTGCTCTTAGGACCAGAAACTGCATGTGATTCAACTCCATTTAGGAGTGGGAAACAAACGCTAGCTCACCTTTCAAGAAACACACTCTGCTTTTGAGAAAAGAGCACTTTTCTACTCTACTGTATTTACTATAGGGGCAGAACAGTGAGCTTGCTCAGAACAAAAGTGCTGTGCTCCTACACACACGGGCCATATCTAGTTCAACTCTGCTTAGGAAACTGATGAGAACAGTAGCTCCTCTTCACTCCAATACACTGTACTTGCTGGGAAGAGATGCGAGTGCTATTTAAACTGTGTACAGCAATGGGAGCACAGTAGTGACTCTTCTTACCAAAAAACATCTCTTACTCTTAGGACCAGAAACTGCATATGATTCAACTCCACTTAGGACTGGGAAAAAAACGCCAGCTTGCCTTACAAGAAACACACTATGCTTTTCAGAAAAGAGCACTCTTCTACTCTACTGTGTTTCCTATAGGGCCAGAACAGTGAGCTTGCTCAGAACAAAAGAACTGTGCTTCCTACACATACGTGCCATATCTAGTTCAACTCTGCTTAGGAAACTGACAAGAACAGTAGCTCTGCTTCAGTCCAATACACTGTACTTGCTGGGAACAGATGCGAGTGCTATTTGCACTGTGTATGGCAATGGGAGCGCAATAGTGTCTTTCCTTACTTGAAAGCAACTCTTGTGTGTAAGACCAAAAACTGCATGTGATTCAAGTCCATTTAGGACTGGGAAACAAACGCTAGCTCGCCTTACAAGAAACAAAATCTGCTTTTGAGGAAAGAGAACTATTCTACTCTACTGTGTTTCCTATGGTATCCGAACAGTGAGCTTGCTCAGAACAAAAGAACTGTGCTTCCTACACACACGGGCCATATCTAGTTCAACTCTGCTTAGGAAACTGACAAGAACAGTATCCTTTCTTCAGTCCAATACACTCTACTTGCTGGGAACAGACGCGAGGGCTATTTGCACTGTGTATGGCAAAGGGAGCGCAATAGTGACTCTTCTTATCAGAAAACAACTCTTGCTCTTAGGACCAGAAACTGCATGTGATTCAACTCCACTTAGGACTGGGAAACAAACGCTAGCTCGCCTTACAAGTAACACGCTCTGCTTTGAGAAAAGGGCACACTTCTACTCTACTGTGTTTCCTATGGGGTCCTAACAGTGAGCTTGCTCAGAACAAAAGAACTGTGCTTCCTACACACACCGGCCATATCTGGTTCAACTCTGCTTAGGAAACTGACAAGAACAGTAGCTCCTCTTCAGTCCAATATACTGTACTTGCTGGGAACAGACGCGAGTGCTATTTGCACTGTGTATGGCAAAGGGAGCACAATAGTGACTTTGCTTACCAGAAAACAACTCTTGCTCGTAGGACCAAAAACTGCATGTGATTCAACTCCATTTCTGACGGGGAAACAAACGCTAGCTTGCCTTACAAGAAACACACTCTGCTTTTGAGAAAAGAGCAGTCTTCTATTCTACTGTGGTTCATATGGGGTCCGAACATTGAGCTTGCTCAGAAAGAAAGAACTGTGCTTCCTACACACAGCGGACATATCTAGTTCAACTCTGCTTAGGAAACTGACAAGAACTGTAGCTCCTCTTCAGTCCAATACACTGTACTTGCTGGGAACAGACGTGAGTGCTATTTGCACTGTGTATGGCAATGGGAGAGCAATAGTGACTTTCCTTACCAGAAAACAACTCTTGCTCGTAGGACAAGAATCTGCATGTGATTCAACTCCATTTAGGACTGGGAAACAAACGCTAGCTCGCCTTACAAGAAGCACACTCTGCTTTTGAAAAAAGAGCACTCTTCTACTCTACTGTGTTTCCTATGGGGTCAGAAAAGTGAGCTTGCTCAGAACAAAAGAACTGTGCTTCCTACACACAGGGGCCATATATAGGTCAACTCTGCTTAGGAAACTGACAAGAACGGTAGCTCCGCTTCAGTCCAATACACTGTATTTGCTGGGAACAGACGCGAGTGCTATTTGCACTGTGTATGGCAATGGGAGAGCAATAGTGACTTTCCTTACTAGAAAACAACTCTTGCTGGTAGGACCAGAAACTGCATGTCATTCAACTCCATTTAGTACTGGGAAACAAACGCTAGCTCGCCTTACAAGAAACACACTCTGCTTTTGAGAAAAGAGCACTCTTCTGCTCTACTGTGTTTCTTCTGGGGTCCGAACAGTGAGCTTGCTCAGAACAAAAGAACTGTGCTTCCTAAACACACGGGCCATATCTAGTTCAACTCTTCTTAGGAAACTGACAAGAACAGTAGCTCCTCTTTAGTCCAATACACTGTACTTGTTGGGAACAGACGCGAGTGCTATTTGTACTGTGTATGGCAATGGGAGCGCAATAGTGACTCTTCTTACCAGAAAACAACTCTTGCTCGTAGGACCAAATACTGCATTTGATTCACCTCCATTTAGTACTGGGAAACAAACGCTTGCTAGCCTTACAAGAAACACACTCTGCTTTTGAGAAAAGAGCACTCTTCTACTCTATTGTGTTTCCTATAGGGCCAGAACTTTGAACTTGCTCAGAAAAAAAGAACGTTGCTTCCTACACACACGGGCCATATCTAGTTCAATTCTGGTTAGGAAACTGAAAAGAACAGTAGCCTCTCTACAGTCCAATACACTGTACTTGCTGGGAACAGACGAGAGTGCTATTTGCACTGTGTATGGCAAATGGAACGCAAAATGGACTCTTCTTACCAGAAAACAACTCTTGCTCGTAGGACCAGAAACTGCATGTGTATTTCAACTCCATTTAGGAGTGGGAAACAAACGCTAGCTTACCTTTCAAGAAACACACTCTGCTTTTGAGAAAAGAGCACTTTTCTACTCTACTGTATTTACTATAGGGGCAGAACAGTGAGCTTGCTCAGAACAAAAGTACTGTGCTTCCTACACACAGGGGCCATATCTAGTTCAACTCTGCTTAGGAAACTGACGAGAACAGTAGCTCCTCTTCAGTCCAATACACTGTACTTGCTGGGAAGAGACGCGAGTGCTATTTAAACTGTGTACAGCAATGGGAGCACAGTAGTGACTCTTCTTACCAGAAAACATCTCTTGCTTTAGGACCAGAAACTGCCTATGATTCAACTCCACTTAGGACTGGGAAAAAAACGCTAGCTCGCCTTACAAGAAACACACTCTGCTTTTGAGAAAAGAGCACTCATCTACTCTACTGTGTTTCCTATGGGATCCGAACAGTTAGCTTGCTCTGAACAGAACAACTGTGCTTCCTACACACACGGACCATATCTAGTTCTACTCTGCTTAGGAAACTGACAAGAACAGTAGCTCCTCTTCAGTCCAATACACTGTACTTGCTGGGAACAGATGCGAGTGCTATTTGCACTGTGTATGGCAATGGGAGCGCAATAGTGTCTTTCCTTACTTGAAAGCAACTCTTGCGTGTAAGACCAAAAACTGCATGTGATTCAAGTCCATTTGGGACTGGGAAACAAATGCTAGCTCGCCTTACAAGAAACAAAATCTGCTTTTCAGTAAAGAGAACTAATCTACTCTACTGTGTTTCCTATGGTGTCCGAACAGTGAGCTTGCTAAGAACAAAAGAACTGTGCTTCCTACACACACGGGCCATATCTAGTTCAACTCTGCTTAGGAAACTGACAAGAACAGTAGCTCCATTTCAGTCTAATACACTGTACATGCTGGGAACAGACGCGAGTGCTATTTGCACTGTGTATGGCAAAGGGAGCGCAATAGTGACTTTCCTTACCAGAAAACAACTCTTGCTCGTAGGACCAAAAACTGCATGTGATTCAACTCCATTTCTGACTGGGGAACAAACGCTAGCTCGCCTTACAAGAAACACACTCTGCTTTTGAGAAAAGAGCACTCTTCTATTCTACTGTGGTTCATATGGGGTCCGAACATTGAGCTTGCTCAGAACGAAAGAACTGTGCTTCCTACACACACTGGCCATATCTAGTTCAACTCTGCTTAGGAAACTGACGAGAACAGTAGCTCCTCTTCAGTCCAATACACTGTACTTGCTGGGAACAGACACGAGTGCTATTTGCACTGTGTATGGCAATGGGAGTGCAATAGTGACTTTCCTTACCAGAAATCAACTCTTGCTCGTAGGACCAAAAACTGGATGTGATTCAACTCCATTTAGGACTGGGAAACAAACGCTAGCTCGCCTTACAAGAAACACACTCTGCTTTTGAGAAAAGAGCACTCTTCTACTCTACTGTGTTTCCTATGGGGTCCGAACACAGAGCTTGCTCAGAAAGAAAGAACTGTGCTTCCTACACACAACGGACATATCTAAGTCAACTCTGCTTAGGCAACTGACAAGAACAGTAGCTCCGCTTCAGTCAAATACACTGTATTTGCTGGGAACAGACGCGAGTGCTATTTGCACTGTGTATGGCAATGGGAGCTCAATAGTGACTTTCCTTACCAGAAAACAACTCTTGCTGGTAGGACCAGAAACTGCATGTGATTCAACTCCATTTAGGACTGGGAAACAAACGCTAGCTAGCCTTACAAGAAACACACTCTGCTTTTGAGAAAAGAGCACTCTTCTGCTCTACTGTGTTTCCTCTGGGGTTCGAACAGTGAGCTTGCTCAGAACAAAAGAACTGTGCTTCCTACACACACGGGCCATATCTAGTTCAACTCTCCTTAGGAAACTGACAAGAACAGTAGCTCCTCTTTAGTCCAATACACTGTACTTGTTGGGAACAGACGCGAGTGCTATTTGTACTGTGTATGGCAATGGGAGCGCAATAGTGACTCTTCTTACCAGAAAACAACTCTTGCTCGTAGGACCAAATACTGCATTTGATTCACCTCCATTAAGTACTGGGAAACAAACGCTAGCTAGCCTTACAAGAAACACACTCTGCTTTTGAGAAAAGAGCACTCTTCTACTCTACTGTGTTTCCTATAGGGCCAGAACTTTGAGCTTGCTCAGGACAAAAGAACTGTGCTTCCTACACACACGGGCCATATCTAGTTCAATTCTGGTTAGGAAACTGAAAAGAACAGTAGCCTCTCTTCAGTCCAATACACTGTACTTGCTGGGAACAGACGCGAGGGCTATTTGCACTGTGTATGGCAAATGGAACGCAAAATGGACTCTTCTTACCAGAAAACAACTCTTGCTCGTAGGACCAGAAACTGCATGTGTATTTCAACTCCATTTAGGAGTGGGATACAAACGATAGCTCACCTTTCAAGAAACACACTCTGCTTTTGAGAAAAGAGCACTTTTCTACTCTACTGTATTTACTATAGGGGCAGAACAGTGAGCTTGCTCAGAACAAAAGTACTGTGCTTCCTACACACACGGGCCATATCTAGTTCAACTCTGCTTAGGAAACTGACAAGAACAGTAGATGCTCTTCAGTCCAATACACTGTACTTGCTGGGAAGAGACGCGAGTGCAATTTAAACTGTGTACAGCAATGGGAGCACAGTAGTGACTCTTCTTACCAGAAAACATCTCTTGCTCTTAGGACCAGAAACTGCATATGATTCAACTCCACTTAGGACTGGGAAACAAACGCTAGCTCGCCTTACAAGAAACACACTCTGCTTTTGAGAAAAGAGCACTCTTCTACTCTACTCTGTTTCCTATGGGATCCGAACAGTTAGCTTGCTCAGAACAAAAGAAATGTGCTTCCTACACACACGGACCATATCTAGTTCTACTCTGCTAAGGAAACTGACAAGAACAGTAGCTCCTCTTTAGTCCAATACACTGTACTTGCTGGGAACAGACGCCAGTGCTATTTGCACTGTGTATGAATATGGGAGCACAATAGTGACTCTTCTTACCAGAAAACAACTCTTGCTCGTAGGACCAGAAATTGCATGTGATTCAACTCCATTTAGGACTGGGAACCAAACACTAGCTCTCCTTACAAGAAACACACTCTGCTTTTGAGAAAAGAGCACTCTTTTACTCTTCTGTGTTTCCTGTAGGGCCAAAACAGAGAGCTTGCTCAGAACAAAAGAAATGTGCTTCCTACACACACGGGTCATATCTAGTTCAACTCTGCTTAGGAACCTGACAAGAACAGTAGATCCTCTTCAGTCCAATACACTGTACATGCTGGGAACAGACGCCAGTGCTATTTGCCCTGTGTATGACAATGGAAGCGCAATAGTGACTCCTCTTACCAGAAAACAACTCTTGGTCGTAGGACCAGAAACTGCATGGGATTCAAAACCATTTAGGACTGGTAAACAAACGTTAGCTCGCCTTACAAGAAACACAATCTGCTTTTGAGAAAAGAGCACTCTTCTACTCTACTGTGTTTCCTATAGTGCCAGAACAGTGAGCTTGCTCAGAACAAAAGAACTGTGCTTCCTATACACACGGCCATATCTAGTTCAACTCTGCTTAGGAAACTGACAAGAACAGTAGCTCCTCTTCAGTCCAATACACTGTATTTGCTGGCAACAGACGCGAGTGCTATTTGCACTGTGTACAGCAATGGGAGCACAATAGTGACTCTTCTTACCAGAAAACAACTCTTGCTCGTAGGACCAGAAACTGCATGGGATTCAACTCCATTTAGGACTGGGAAACAAACGCTAGCTCGCCTTACAAGAAACACACTCTGCTTTTGAGAAAAGAGCACTCTTCTACTCTATTGTGTTTCCTATGGGGTCCGAACAGAGAGATTGCTCAGAACAAAAGAACTGTGCTTCCTACATCTGGGCCATATCTAATTCAACTGTGCTTAGGAAACTGACAAGAGAAGTAGCTCCTCTTCAGTCCAATACACTGTACTTGCTGGGAACAGATGCGAGTGCTATTTGCACTGTGTATGGCAATGCGAGTGCAATAGTGACTCTTCTTACCAGAAAAAAACTCTTGCTAGTAGGACCAGAAACTGCATGTGATTCAACTCCATTTAGGACTAGGAAACAAACTCTAGCTCGCCTTACAAGAAACACACTCTGCTTTTGAGAAAAGAGCACTCTTCCACTCTACTGTGTTTTCTATAGGACCAGAACAGTGAGCTTGCTCAGAACAAAAGAACTGTGCTTCCTACACACACGGGCCATATCTAGTTAAACTCTGCTTAGGAAACTGACAAGAACAGTAGCTACTCTTCAGTCCAATACACTGTACTTGCTGGGAACAGACGCGAGTGCTATTTGCACTGTGTATGGCAAAGGGAGCGCAATAGTGACTCTTCTTACCAGAAAACAACTCTTGCTCGTAGGACGAAAAACTGCATTTGATACAACTCCATTTAGGACTGGGAAACAAACCAAAGCTCGTCTTACAAGAAACACACTCTGCTTTTGAGAAAAGAGCACTCTTCTACTCTACTGTGTTTCCTATGGGGTCCGAACAGTGAGCTTGCTGAGAATAAAAAAACTGTGCTTCCTACACACACGGGCCATATCTAGTTCAACTCTGCTTAGGAAACTCAGAAGAACAGTAGCTCCTCTTCAGTCCAATACACTGTACTTGCTGGGAACAGACGCGAGGGGTATTTGCACTGTGTATGGCAAAGGGAGCACAATAGTGACTCTTCTTACCAGAAAACAACTCTTGGTCTTAGGAGCAGAAACTGCATGTGATTCAGCTCCATTTAGGACTGGGAAACAAATGCTAGCTCGCCTTACAAGAAACACACTCTGCTTTTTAGAAAAGAGCACACTTCTACTCTACTGTGTTTCCTATAGGGCCAGAACAGTGAGCTTGCTCAGAACAAAAGAACTGTGCTTCCTACACACACGGGCCATATCTAGTTCATCTCTGCTTTGGAAACTGATGAGAACAGTAGCTCCTCTTCATTCCAATACACTGTACTTGCTGGGAACAGACACCAGTGCGATTTGCACTGTGTACGGCAATGGGAGCGCAATAGTGACGCTTCTTACCAGAAAACAACTCTTGCTCGTAGGACCAGAAACTCCATGTGATTCAAATCCATTTAGGACTGGGAAACAAACACTAGCTCGCCTTACAAGAAACACATTCTGCTTTGAGAAAAGAGCACTCTTCTACTCTACTGTGTTTCCTGTAGTGCCAGAACAGTGAGCTTGCTCAGAACAAAAGAACTCTGCTTCCTACACACGGGCCATATCTAGTTCATCTCTGCTTAGGAAACTGACAAGAACAGTAGATCCTCTTCAGTCCAATACACTGTACTTGCTCGGAAGAGACCCCAGGGCTATTTGCACTGTGTATGGCAAAGGGAGCACAATAGTGACTCTTCTTACCAGAAAACATCTCTTGCTCATAGGACCAGAAACTGCATGGGATTCAACTCCATTTAGGACTGGGAAACAAACGCTAGCTCGCCTTACAAGAAACACACTCTGCTTTTGAGAAAAGAGCACTCTTCTACTCTACAGTGTTTCCTATGGGGTCCAAACAGAGCGCTTGCTCAGAACAAAAGAACTGTGCTTCCTACATCCGGGCCATATCTAGTTCAACTCTGCTTAGGAAATTGACAAGAGAATTAGCTCCTCTTCAGTCCAATACACTGTACTTGCTGGGAACAGATGCGAGTGCTATTTGCACTGTGTATGGCAATGGGAGCGCAATAGTGTCTTTCCTTACTTGAAAGCAACTCTTGTGTGTACTACCAAATACTGCATGTGATTCAAGTCCATTTAGGACTGGGAAACAAACGCTAGCTTGCCTTACAAGAAACAAAATCTGCTTTTGAAGAAAGAGCACTATTCTACTCTACTGTGTTTCCTATGGTGTCCGAACAGTGAGCTTGCTCAGAACAAAAGAACTGTGCTTCTTACACACACGGGCCATATCTAGTTCAACTCTGCTTAGGAAACTGACAAGAACAGTATCCTTTCTTCTGTCCAATACACTCTACTTGCTGGGAACAGACGCGACAGCTATTTGTACTGTGTATGGCAAAGGGAGCGCAATAGTTACTCTTCTTATCAGAAAACAACTCGTGCTCGTAGGACCAGAAAATGCATGTGATTCAACTCCACTTAGGACTGGGAAAGAAACACTATCTCGCCTTACAAGAAACACGCTCTGCTTTGAGAAAAGGGCACACTTCTACTCTACTGTGTTTCCTATGGGGTCCTAACAGTGAGCTTGCTCAGAACAAAAGAACCGTGCTTCCTACACACACTGGCCATATCTAATTCAACTCTGCTTAGGAAACTGACCAGAACAGTAGATCCTCTTCAGTCCAATACACTGTACTTGCTGGGAACAGACGCCAGTGCTATTTGCACTTTGAATGACAATGGGAGCGGAATAGTGACTCTTCTTACCAGAAAACAACTCTTGCTAGTAGGACCAGAAACTGCATGTGATTCAACTCCATTTAGGACTAGGACAAACGCTTGCTCGCCTTACAAGAAACACACTCTGCTTTTGAGAAAAGAGCACTCTTCCACTCTACTGTGTTTTCTATAGGACCAGAACAGTGAGCTTGCTCAGAACAAAAGAACTGTGCTTCCTACACACACGGGCCATATCTAGTTAAACTCTGCTTAGGAAACTCAGAAGAACATTAGCTCCTCTTCAGTCCAATACACTGTACTTGCTGGGAACAGACGCGAGGGCTATTTGCACTGTGTATGGCAAAGGGAGCGCAATAGTGACTCTTCTTACCAGAAAACAACTCTTGCTCATAGGACGAAACACTGCATTTGATTCAACTCCATTTAGGACTGGGAAACAAACTTAAGCTCGCCTTACAAGAAAAACACTCTGCTTTTGAGAAAAGAGCACTCTTCTACTCTTCTGTGTTTCCTATGGGGTCCGAACAGTGAGCTTGCTGAGAACAAAAGAACTGTGCTTCCTACACACACGGGCCATATCTAGTTCAACTCTGCTTAGGAAACTCAGAAGAACAGTAGCTCCTCTTCAGTCCAATACACTGTACTTGCTGGGAACAGTCGCGAGGGCTATTTGCACTGTGAATGGCAAAGGGAGCACAATAGTGACCCTTCTTACCAGCAAACAACTCTTGCTCTTAGGACCAGAAACTGCATGTGATTCAGCTCCATTTAGGACTGGGAAACAAACGCTAGCTCGCCTTACAAGAAACACACTCTGCTTTTGAGAAAAGAGCACTCTTCTACTCTACTGTGTTTCCTATGGGGTTCAAACAGTGAGCTTGCTCAGAACAAAAGGACTGTGCTTACTACACACACGGGCCATATCTAGTTCAACTCTGCTTAGGAAACTGACAAGAACAGTAGCTTCTCTTCAGTCCAATACACTGTACTTGCTCGGAACAGACGCCAGGGCTATTTGCACTGTGTATGGCAAAGGGAGCGCAATGGTGACTCTTCTAACCAGAAAACAACTCTTGCTCGTGGGACCAGAAACTGCATGTGTATTTGAACTCCATTTAGGACTGGGAAAAAAACGCTAGCTCCCCTTACAAGAAACACACTATGCTTTTCAGAAAAGAGCACTCTTCTACTCTACTGTGTTTCCTATGTGGTTTGAAGAGTGAGCTTGCTCAGAACAAAAGAACTGTGCTTCCTACACACACGGGCCATATCTAGTTCAACTCTGCTTAGGAAACTGACAAGAACAGTAGCTCCTCTTCAGTCCAATACACTGTATTTGCTGGCAACAGACACGAGTGCTATTTGCACTGTGTACAGCATTGGGAGCACAATAGTGACTCTTCTTACCAGAAAACATCTCTTGCTCGTAGGACCAGAAACTGCATGGGATTCAACTCCATTTAGGACTGGGAAACAAACGCTAGCTCGCCTTACAAGAAACACACTCTGCTTTTCAGAAAAGAGCACTCTTCTACTCTACTGTGTTTCCTATGGTGTCCGAACAGAGAGCTTGCTCAGAACAAAAGAACTGTGCTTCCTACACACACGGGCCATATCTAGTTCAACTCTGCTTAGGAAACTGACAAGAACAGTATCCTTTCTTCCGTCCAATATACTCTACTTGCTGGGAACAGACGCGAGTGCTATTTGCACTGTGTATGGCAAAAGGAGCGCAATAGTGACTCTTCTTATCAGAAAACAACTCCTGCTCTTAGGACCAGAAACTGCATGTGATTCAACTCCACTTAGGACTGGGAAACAAACACTAGCTCGCCTTACAAGAAACACGCTCTGCTTTGAGAAAAGGGCACACTTCTACTCTACTGTGTTTTTTATGGGGTCCTAACAGTGAGCTTGCTCAGAACAAAAGAACCGTGCTTCCTACACACACCGGCCATATCTAGTTCAACTCTGCTTAGGAAACTGACCAGAAGAGTAGATCCTCTTCAGTCCAATACACTGTACTTGCTGGGAACAGACGCCAGTGCTATTTGCACTTTGAATGACAATGGGAGCGCAATAGTGACTCTTCTTACCAGAAAACAACTCTTGCTAGTAGGACCAGAAACTGCATGTGATTCAACTCCATTTAGGACTAGGAAACAAACGCTAGCTCGCCTTACAAGAAACACACTCTGCTTTTGAGAAAAGAGCACTCTTCCACTCTACTGTGTTTTCTATCGGACCAGAACAGTGAGCTTGCTCAGAACAAAAGAACTTTGCTTCCTACACACGGGTCATATCTAGATCAATTCTGCTTAGGAAATTGACAAGAACAGTAGCTCCTCTTCAGTCCAATACACTGTACTTGCTGGGAACAGAAGCCAGTGCTATTTGCCCTGTGTATGACAATGGGAGCGCAATAGTGACTCTTCTTACCAGAAAACAACTCTAGCTCATAGGACCAGAAACTGCATGTGACTCAACTCCATTTAGGATTGGGAAACAAACGCTAGCTCATCTTACAAGAAACACACTCTGCGTTTGAGAATAGGGCACACATCTACTCTACTGTATTTCCTATGGGGTCCAAACAGTGTGCTTGCTCAGAACAAAAAAAACTGTGCTTCCTACACACACGGGTCATATCTAGTTCAACTCTGCTTAGGAAACTGACAAGAACAGTAGCTCCTCTTCATTCCAATACACTGTACTTGCTCGGAACAGACGCAACGGCTGTTTGCACTGTATATTGCAATGGGAGCACAATAGTGACTTTCCTTACCAGAAAACAGCTCTTGTTCGTAGGACCTTAAGCTGCATGTGATTCAACTCCATTTAGGACTGGAAAAAAAAAACGCTAGCTCACCTTACAAGAAACACACTCTGCTTTTGAGAAAAGAGCACTCTTCTACTCTACTATGTTTCCTATGGGGTTCGAACAGTGAGCTTGCTCAGAACAAAAGAACTGTGCTTCCTACACACACGGGCCATATCTATTTCAACTCTGCTTAGGAAACTGACAAGAACAGTAGCTCCTCTTCAGTCCAATACACTGTACTTGCTGGGAAAAGACACGAGTGCTATTTGTACTGTGTATGGCAATGGGAGCACAACAGTGACTCTTCTTTCCAGAAAACAACTCTTGCTCGTAGGACCAAAAACTGCATTTGATTCAACTCCATTTAGGACTGGGAAACAAACGCTAGCTCGCTTTACAAGAAACACACTCTGCTTTTGAGAAAAGAGCACTCTTCTACTTTACTGTGTTTCCTATAGGGCCAGAACAGTGAGCTTGCTCAGAACAAAAGAATTGTGCTTCCTACACACAGGGGCCATATCTAGTTAAACTCTGCATAGGAAACTGAAAAGAACAGTAGATCCTCTTCAGTCGAATATACTGTACTTGCTGGGAACAGACACCAGTGCTATTTGCAGTATGTATGGCAAAGGGAGCACAATAGTAACTCTTCTTACCAGAAAAAGCTTTTGCTTGTAGGACCAGAAACTGCATGGGATTCAACTCCATTTCTGACTGGGAATCAAACTCTAGCTTGCCTTTCAAGAAACACACTCTGTTTTTGATAAAAGGGCACTCTTCTACTCTACGGTGTTTCCTATGGGATCCAAACAGTGAGCTAGCTCAGAACAAAAGAACTGTGCTTCCTACACACACGGGCCACATCTGGTACAACTCTGCTTAGAAACTGACAAGAACAGTAGCTCCTCTTCAGTCCAATACACTGTACTCGCTAGGAACAGACGCCAGTGCTATTTGCCCTGTGTATGACAATGGGAGCGCAATAGTGACTCTTCTTACCAGAAAACAACTCTTGCTCTTAGTACCAGAAACTGCATGTGATTCAACTCCATATAGGACTGGGAAAAAAACGCTAGCTCGCCTTACAAGAAACACACTCTGCTTTAGAGAAAAGTGCACTCTTCTACTCTACTGTGTTTCCTATAGGGCCAGAACAGTGAGCTTGCTCAGAACAAAAGAATTGTACTACCTACATACACGGGCCATATCTAGTTCAACTCTGCTTAGGAAACTGAGAAGAAAAGTAGCTCTTCTTCAGTCCAATACACTGTATATGCTGAGAACAGACGCGAGTGCAATTTGCACTGTGTATGGCAATGAGAGCACAATAGTGACATTCCTTACTAGAAAACAGCTCTTGCTCATAGGACCAAAAACTTCATGTGATTCAACACCATTTAGAACTGGGAAATAAATGCTAGCTCACCTTACAAGAAACACACGCTGATTTTGAGAAAAGAGCACTCTTCAACTCTACTGTGTTTCCTATAGGGCCAGCACAGTGAGCTTGCACAGAACAAAAGAAGTGTGCTTCCTACACACACTGACATATCTAGTTCAATTCAGCTTAGGAAACTGACAAGAACAGTATACCCTCTTCAGTCAAATACACTGCACATGCTGGGAACAGACACCAGTGCTATTTGCCCTGTGTATGACAATCGGAGCGCGATAGTGACTCTTCTTTCCAGAAAACAACTCTTGCTCGTAGGACCAGGAACTGCATGTGATTCAACTCCATTTAGGACTGGGAAACAAACGCTAGCTCGCCTTACAAGAAACATACTCTGCTTTTGAGAAAAGAGCACTCATCTATTCTACTGTGTTTCCTATGGTGTCCGAAAATTGAGCTTCCTCAGAACAAAAGAACTGTGCTTCCTACACACACGGGCCACATCTAGTTCAACTCTGCTTAGAAAACTGACAAGAACAGTAGCTGCTCTTCAGTCCAATACACTGTACTTGCTGGGAACAGACGCCAGTGCTATTTGCACTGTGTATGGCAATGGGAGAGCAATAGTGACTCTTCTTACCAGAAAAAAACTCTTGCTCGTAGGACCAGAAACTGCATGGGATTCAACTCCATTTCTAACGGGGAAGCAAATACTAGCTTGCCTTTCAAGAAACACAATCTAATTTTGAGAAAAGAGCCCTCATCTACTCTACTGTGTTTCCTATGGTGTCCGCACAGTGTGCTTTCTCAGAACAAAAGAACTGTGCTTCCTACACAGGGCCATATCTAGTTCATCTCCTCTTAGGAAAATGACAAGAACAGTAGCTCCTCTTCAGTCCAATACACTGTACTTG
Organism: Peromyscus eremicus; assembly: GCF_949786415.1. Lineage (NCBI taxonomy): Eukaryota > Metazoa > Chordata > Mammalia > Rodentia > Cricetidae > Peromyscus > Peromyscus eremicus. Next base: position 89,493 of record NW_026735574.1, on the reverse strand, counting down.
CTGGGAACAAACGCGAGTGCTATATGCACAATGTATGGCAATGGGAGCACAATAGTTACTTTCCTTACCAGAAAACAACTCTTGCTCATAGGACCAGAAACTGCATGTGATTCAACTCCATTTAGGGGTGGGAAACAAACGCTAGCTCGCCTTACAAGAAACACACTCTGCTTTTGAGAAAAGAGCACACTTCTACTCTACTCTGTTTCCTTGGGGTCCAAACAGTGAGCTTGCTCAGAACAAAAGAACTGTGCTTCCTACAAACACGGGTCATATCTAGTTCAACTCTGCTTAGGAAACTGACAAGAACAATAGCTCCTCTTCAGACCAATACACTCTAATTGCTGGGAACAGACGCGAGTGCTATTTGCACTGTGTATGTCAATGGGAGCACAATAGTGACTTTCCTTACCAGAAAAACTCTTGCTCGTAGGACCAGAAACTGCATGTGATTCAACTCCATTTAGGACTGGGAAACAAACGCTAGCTCGCCTTACAAGAAACACACTCTGCTTTTGAGGAAAGAGCACTCTTCTACTCTACTGTGTTTCCTATAAGGCCAGCACAGTGAGCTTGCTGAGAACAAAAAAACTGTGCTTCCTACCCACACGGGCCATATCTAGTTCAACTCTGCTTAGGAACCTGAAAAGAACAGTAGATCCTCTTCAGTCCAATACACTGTACATGCTGGGAACAGACTCCAGTGCTATTTGCCCTGTGTATGGCAAAGGGAGCGCAATAGTGCCTCATTCTTACCAGAAAACCACTCTTGCTCATAGGACCAGAAACTGCATGTGTACTTCAACTCCATTTAGGACTGGGAAACAAATGCTAGCTCGCCTTACAAGAAACACACTCTGCTTTTGAGAAAAGAGCACTCTTCTACTCTACTGTGTTTCCTATGGGGTTCGAACAGTGAGCTTGCTCAGAACAAAAGAACTGTGCTTCCTACACACACGGGCCATATCTAGTTCAACTCTGCTTAGGAAACTGACAAGAACAGTAGCTCCTCTTCAGTCCAATACACTGTACTTGCTGGGAACAGACGCGAGTGCTATTTGCACTGTGTACGGCAATAAGTGCACAATAGTGAATCTTCTTACCAGGAAACAACTCTTGCTCTTAGGACCAGAAACTGCATTTGATTCAATCCACTTAGGACTGGGAAACAAACGCTAGCTCGCCTTACAAGAAACATGCTCTGCTTTTGAGAATAGGGCACAAATCTACTCTACTGTGTTTCCTATGGGGTCCGATCAGTGAGCTTGCTGAGAACAAAAGAAATGTGCTTCCTACACACACGGGCCATATCTAGTTCAACTCTGCTTAGGAACCTGACATGAACAGTAGATCCTCTTCAGTCCAATACACAGTACATGCTGATAACAGACGCCAGTGCTATTTGCCCTGTGTATGACAATGGGAGCGCAATAGTGACTCTTTTTACCAGAAAACAACTCTTGCTCGTAGGACCAGAAACTGCATGTGATTCAACTCCATTTAGGACTGGGAAACAAACGCTAGCTCACCTTACAAGAAACACACTCTGCTTTTAAGAAAAGAGCACTCTTCTACTCTACTGTGTTTTCCATAGGGTCCAAACAGTGAGCTTACTGAGAACAAAAGAACTGTGCTTCCTACACACACGGGCCATATCTAGATCAATTCAGCTTAGAAAACTGACAAGAACAGTAGCTCCTCTTCAGTCCAATACACTGTACTTGCTGGGAACAGACGCGAAGGCTATTTGCACTGTGTATGGCAAAGGGAGCACAATAGTGACTTTTCTTACCAGAAAAAAACTCTTGCTCGTAGGACCAGAAACTGCATGTGTATTTCAACTCCATTTAGGACTGGGAAACAAACGCTAGCTTGCCTTATAAGAAACACACTCTGCTTTTGAGAAAAGAGCACTCTTCTTCTCTACTGTGTTTCCTCTGGGGTTCGAACAGTGAGCTTGCTCAGAACAAAAGAACTGTGCTTCCTACACACACGACCATATCTAGTTCAACTCTCCTTAGGAAACTGACAAGAACAGTATCTCCTCTTCAGTCCAATACACTGTTCTTGTTGGGAACAGACGTGAGTGCTATTTGTACTGTGTATGGCAATTGGAGCGCAATAGTGACTCTTCTTACCAGAGAACAACTCTTGCTTGTAGGACCAAAAACTGCATTTGATTCACCTCCATTTAGGACTGGGAAACAAACGCTAGCTAGCCTTACAAGAAACACACTCTACTTATGAGAAAAGAGCACTCCTCTACTCTACTGTGTTTCCTATAGGGCCAGAACAGTGAGCTTGCTCAGAACAAAAGAACTGTGCTTCCTACACACACGGGCCATATCTAGTTCAATTCTGCTTACGAAACTGACAAGAACAGTAGCCTCTCTTCAGTCCAATACACTGTACTTGCTGGGAACAGATGTCAGTGCTATTTGCACTGTGTATGGCAAAGGGAGTGCAAAATGGACTCTTCTTACCAGAAAACAAGTCTCGCTCGTAGGACCAGAAACTTCATGTGTATTTCAACTCCATTTAGGACTGGGAAACAAACGCTAGCTCGCCTTACAAGAAACACACTCTGCTTTTGACGAAAGAGCACTCTTCTACTCTACTGTGTTTCCTATGGGTTCCAAACAGAGAACTTGCTCAGAACAAAAGAACTGTGCTTCCTACACACGGGCCATATCTAGTTCAACTCTGCTGAGGAAACTGACAAGAGAAGTAGCTCCTCTTCAGTCCAATACACTGTACTTGCTTGCAACAGATGCCAGTGCTATTTGCACTGTGTATGGCAATGGGAGCGCAATAGTGACTCTTATTACCAGAAAACAACTCTTTCTCGTAGGACCAGAAACTCCATGTGATTCAACTCCATTTAGGACTGGGAAACAAACACTAGCTCGCCTTACAAGAAACACATTCTGCTTTTGAGAAAAGAGCACTCTTCTACTCTACTGTGTTTCCTGTAGTGCCAGAACAGTGAGCTTGCTCAGAACAAAAGAACTGTGCATCCTACACACACGGGCCATATCTAGTTCAACTCTGCTTAGGAAACTGACAAGAACAGTAGCTTCTCTTCAGTCCAATACACTGTACTTGCTCGGAAAAGACGCCAGGGCTATTTGCACTGTGTATGGCAAAGGGAGCGCAATAGTGACTCTTCTAACCAGAAAACAACTCTTGCTCGTGGGACCAGAAACTGCATGTGTATTTGAACTCCATTTAGGACTGGGAAAAAAACGCTAGCTCCCCTTACAAGAAACACACTATGCTTTTCAGAAAAGAGCACTCTTCTACTCTACTGTGTTTCCTATGTGGTTTGAAGAGTGAGCTTGCTCAGAACAAAAGAACTGTGCTTCCTACACACACGGGCCATATCTAGTTCAACTCTGCTTAGGAAACTGACAAGAACAGTAGCTCCTCTTCAGTCCAATACACTGTATTTGCTGGCAACAGACACGAGTGCTATTTGCACTGTGTACAGCATTGGGAGCACAATAGTGACTCTTCTTACCAGAAAACATCTCTTGCTCGTAGGACCAGAAACTGCATGGGATTCAACTCCATTTAGGACTGGGAAACAAACGCTAGCTCGCCTTACAAGAAACACACTCTGCTTTTGAGAAAAGAGCACTCTTCTACTCTACTGTGTTTCCTATGGGGTCCGAACAGAGAGCTTGCTCAGAACAAAAGAACTGTGCTTCCTACATCCGGGCCATATCTAGTTCAACTCTGCTTAGGAAACTGACAAGAGAATTAGCTCCTCTTCAGTCCAATACACTGTACTTGCTGGGAACAGATGCGAGTGCTATTTGCACTGTGTATGGCAATGGGAGCGCAATAGTGTCTTTCCTTACTTGAAAGCAACTCTTGCGTGTAAGACCAAAAACTGCATGTGATTCAAGTCCATTTAGGACTGGGAAACAAACGCTAGCTCGCCTTACAAGAAACAAAATCTGCTTTTGAGGAAAGAGAACTATTCTACTCTACTGTGTTTCCTATGGTGTCCGAACAGTGAGCTTGCTCAGAACAAAAGAACTGTGCTTCCTACACACACGGGCCATATCTAGTTCAACTCTGCTTAGGAAACTGACAAGAACAGTATCCTTTCTTTCGTCCAATACACTCTACTTGCTGGGAACAGACGCGAGTGCTCTTTGCACTGTGTATGGCAAAGGGAGCGCAATAGTGACTCTTCTTATCAGAAAACAACTCTTGCTCTTAGGACCAGAAACTGCATGTGATTCAACTCCACTTAGGACTGGGAAACAAACACTAGCTCGCCTTACAAGAAACACGCTCTGCTTTGAGAAAAGGGCACACTTCTACTCTACTGTGTTTTTTATGAGGTCCTAACAGTGAGCTTGCTCAGAACAAAAGAACCGTGCTTCCTACACACACCGGACATATCTAGTTCAACTCTGCTTAGGAAACTGACCAGAACAGTAGATCCTCTTCAGTCTAATACACTGTACTTGCTGGGAACAGACGCCAGTGCTATTTGCACTTTGAATGACAATGGGAGCGCAATAGTGACTCTTCTTACCAGAAAACAACTCTTGCTAGTAGGACCAGAAACTGCACGTGATTCAACTCCATTTAGGACTAGGAAACAAACGCTAGCTCGCCTTACAAGAAACACACTCTGCTTTTGAGAAAAGAGCACTCTTCCACTCTACTGTGTTTTCTATCGGACCAGAACAGTGAGCTTGCTCAAAACAAAAGAACTTTGGTTCCTACACACACGGGCCATATGTAGTTCAATTCTGCTTAGGAAATTGACAAGAACAGTAGATCCTCTTCAGTCCAATACACTGTACTTGCTGGGAACAGAAGCCAGTGCTATTTGCCCTGTGTATGACAATGGGAGCGCAATAGTGACTCTTCTCACCAGAAAACAACTCTAGCTCATAGGACCAGAAACTGCATGTGACTCAACTCCATTTAGGATTGGGAAACAAACGCTAGCTCATCTTACAAGAAACACACTCTGCTTTTGAGAATAGGGCACACATCTACTCTACTGTATTTCCTATGGGGTCCAAACAGTGTGCTTGCTCAGAACAAAAAAAACTGTGGTTCCTACACACACGGGTCATATCTAGTTCAACTCTGCTTAGGAAACTGACAAGAACAGTAGCTCCTCTTCATTCCAATACACTGTACTTGCTCGGAACAGACGCAACGGCTGTTTGCACTGTATATTGAAATGGGAGCGCAATAGTGACTTTCCTTACCAGAAAACAGCTCTTGTTCGTAGGACCTTAAACTGCATGTGATTCAACTCCATTTAGGACTGGGAAAAAAAACGCTAGCTCACCTTACAAGAAACACACTCTGCTTTGGAGAAAAGAGCACTCTTCTACTCTACTGTGTTTCCTATGGGGTTCGAACAGTGAGCTTGCTCAGAACAAAAGAACTGTGCTTCCTACACACACGGGCCATATCTAGTTCATCTCTGCTTAGGAAACTGACAAGAACAGTAGCTCCTCTTCAGTCCAATACACTGTACTTGCTGGGAAAAGACACGAGTGCTATTTGTACTGTGTATGGCAATGGGAGCACAACAGTGACTCTTCTTATCAGAAAACAACTCTTGCTCGTAGGACCAAAAACTGCATTTGATTCAACTCCATTTAGGACTGGGAAACAAACACTAGCTCGCTTTACAAGAAACACACTCTGCTTTTGAGAAAAGAGCACTCTTCTACTTTACTGTGTTTCCTATACTGCTTGAACAGTGAGCTTGCTCAGAACAAAAGAAATGTGCTTCCTACACACACGGTCCATATCTAGTTCAACTCTGCTTAGGAAACTGACAAGAACAGTAGCTCCTCTTCAGTCCAATACACTGTACTTACTGGGAACAGACTCGAGTGCTATTTGCACTGTGTACGGCAAGGGGGCACAATAGTGACTCTTCTTGCCAGAAAACAACTCTTGCTCTTAGGACCAGAAACTGCATTTGATTCAATCCACTTAGGACTGGGAAACAAACGCTAGCTCGCCTTACAAGAAACATGCTCTGCTTTTGAGAATAGGGCACACATATTCTCTACTGTGTTTCCTATGGGGTCCAAACAGTGAGCTTACCCAGAACAAAAGATTTGTGCTTCCTACACACAGGGGTCATATCTAGTTCAACTCTGCTTAGGAAATTGACAAGAACAGTAGCTTCTCTTCAGTCCAATACACTGTACTTGCTGGGAACAGACGCGAGTGCTATTTGCACTGTGTATGGCAATGGGAGCGCAATAGTGATTTTCCTTACCAGAAAACAACTCTTGTTCGTAGGACCTGAAACTGCATGTGATTCAACTCCATTTAGGACTGGGAAACAAACGCTAGCTCGCCTTACTAGAAATACACTCTGCTTTTGAGAAATAAGCACTATTCTACTCACCTGTGTTTCCTATAGGGCCAAAATAGTGAGCTTGCTCAGAACAAAAGAACTGTGCTTCCTACACACTCGCGCCATATCTAATTCAACTCTGCTTAGGAAAACGACAAGAACAGTAGCTCCTCTTCAGCCCAATACACTGTACTTGCTAGGAACAGATCCAAGTGCTATTTGCACTGTGTATGGCAATGGGAGCGCAATAGTGACTTTCCTTAACAGAAAACAACTCTTGCGTGTAGGACTGAAAACTGCATGTGATTCAACTCCATTTAGAACTTGGAAACAAACGCTAGCTCGCCTTACAAGAAACACACTCTGCTTTTGAGAAAACAGCACTCTTCTACTCTATTGTGTTTCCTATAGCGCCAGAACAGTGACCTTGCTGAGTACAAAAGAACTGTGCTTCCTACACACATGGGCCATATCTAGTTCAACTCTGCTTAGGAACCTGACAAGAACAGTAACTCCTCTTCAGTCCAATACACTGTACTTGCTGGGAACAGACGCCAGTGCTATTTGCACTGTGTATGACAATTGGAGCACAATAGTGACTCTTCTTACCACAAAACAATTCTTGCTCATAGGACCAGAAACTGCATGTGATTCAACTCCATTTGACTGGGAAACAAAGCTAGCTTGCCTTACAAGAAACACACTCTGCTTTTGTGGAAAGAGCCCTCTTCTACTCTACTGTGTTTCCTATAGGGCCAGAGAGTGAGCTTGCTGAGTACAAAAGAACTGTGCTTCCTATACACATGGGCCATATCTAGTTCAACTCTGCTTAGGATCCTGACAAGAACAGTAGATCCTCTTCAGTCCAATACACTGTACATGCTGGGAACGGACGCCAGTGCTATTTGCCCTGTGTATGACCATGGGAGCGCAACAGTTACTCTTATTACCAGAAAAAACTCTTGCTCGTAGGACCAGAAACTGCATGTGATTCAACTCCTTTTAGGACTGGGAAACAAAAGCTAGCTTGCCTTACGAGAAACACACTCTGCTTTTGAGAAAAGAGCACTCTTCTACTCTACTGTGTTTTCTATGGGGTCCGAACAGTGAGCTTGCTGAGAACAAAGAACTGTGCTTCGTACACACACGGGCCATATCTAGTTCAACTCTGCTTAGGAAACTGACAAGAACAGTAGCTTCTTTCAGTCCAATACACTGTACTTGCTGGGAACAGACACAACGGCTGTTTGCACTCTGTATGGCAAAGCGAGCGCAATAGTGACTCTTCTAACCAGAAAACAATTCTTGCTCGTAGGACCAGAAACTGCATGTGTATTTGAACTCCATTTAGGACTGGGAAACAAATGCTAGCTCGCCTTACAAGAAACACACTCTACTTTTGAGAAAAGAGCACCCGTCTACTCTACTGTGTTTCCTATGGGGTTCGAACAGTGAGCTTGCTCAGAACAAAAGAACTGTGCTTCCTACACACACGGGCCATATCTAGTTCAACTCTGCTTAGGAAACTGACAAGAACAGTAGCTCCTCTTCAGTCCAATACACTGTACTTGCTAGAAACAGAAGCGAGTGCTATTTGTTCTGTGTATGGCAACGGGAGCACAATAGTGACTCTTCTTACCAGAAAACAACTCTTGCTCGTAGGACCAAAAACTGCATTTGATTCAACTCCACTTAGGACTGGGAAACAAACGCTAGCTCGCCTTACAAGAAACACACTCTGCTTTTGAGAACAGAGCACTCTTCTACTCTACTGTGTTTCCTATAAGGCCAGAACAGTGAGCTTGCTCAGAACAAAAGAACTGTGCTTCCTACACACATGGGCCATATCTAGTTAAATTCTGCTTAGGAAACTGACAAGAACAGTAGCTCCTCTTCAGTCCAATACACTGTACTTTCTGGGAACAGACGCGAGTGCTATTTGCACTGTGTATGTCAAAGGGAGCACAATAGTGACTCTTCTTACCAGAAAACAACTCTAGCTCATAGGACCAGAAACTGCATGTGCATTTGAACTCCATTTAGGACTGGGAAACAAATGCTATCTCGCCTTACAAGAAACACACTCTGCTTTTGAGTAAAGAGCACTCTTCTACTCTACTGTGTTTCCAATGGGGTTCGAACACTGAGCTTGCTCAGAACAAAAGAACTGTGCTTCCTTAACACACAGGCCATATCTAGTTCAACTCTGCTTAGGAAACTGACAAGAACAGTAGCTCCTCTTCAGTCCAATACACTGTACTTGCTGGGAACAGACGCGAGGGCTATTTGCACTGTGTACGGCAATGGGAGCACAATAGTGACTCTTCTTACCAGAAAACAACTCTTGCTCTTAGGAACAGAAACTGCATTTGATTCAATCCACTTAGGACTGGGAAACAAATGCTAGCTCTCCTTACAAGAAACACGCTCTGCTTTTGAGAATAGGGCACACATCTTCTCTACTGTGTTTCCTATGGGGTCCAAACAGTGAGCTTGCTCAGAACAAAAGAATTTTGCTTAATACACACACGGGTCATATCTAGTTCAACTCTGCTTAGGAAACTGACAAGAACAGTAGCTCCTCTTCAGTCCAATACACTGTACTTGCTGGGAACAGACGCGAGTGCTATTTGTACTGTGTATGGCAATTGGAGCGCAATAGTGATTCTTCATACCAGAAAACAACTCTTGCCCGTAGGACCAGAACCTGCATGTGATTCAACTCCATTTAGGATTGGGAAACAAGCGCTAGCTCGCCTTACAAGAAGCACACTCTGCTTTTGAGAATAGGGCACACATCTACTCTACTGTGTTTTCTATATTGCGAGAACAGTGAGCATGCTCAGAACAATAGAACTGTGCTTCCTACACACACGGGCCATATCTAGTCCAACTCTGCTTAGGAAACTGACGAGAACAGTAGCTCCTCTTCAGTCCAATACACTGTAATTACTGTGTACAGACGCGAGTGCTATTTGCACTGTGTATGGCAATGGGAGCACAATAGTGACTCTTCTTACCAGAAAACAACTCTTGCTCATAGGACCAAAAACTGCATTTGATTCAACTCCATTTAGGACTGGGAAACAAACGCTAACTCGCCTTAGAAGAAACACACTCTGCTTTTGAGAAAAGAGCACTTTTCTGCTCTACTGTTTTTCCTATATGGCCAGAACAGTGAACTTGCTCGGAACAAAAGAACTTTGCTTCCTACACACGGGCCATATCTAGTTCAATTCTGCTTAGGAAACTGACAAGAACAGTAGATCCTCTTCAGTCCAATACACTGTACTTGCTGGGAACAGACGCCAGTGCTATTTGCCTGTGTATGACAATGGGAGCACAATAGTGACTCTTCTTACCAGAAAACAACTCTAGCTCATAGGACCAGAAACTGCATGGGACTCAACTCCATTTAGGATTGGGAAACAAACGCTAGGTCGTCTTACAAGAAACACACTCTGCTTTTGAGAATAGGGCACACATCTACTCTACTGTGTTTCCTATGGGGTCCAAACAGTGTGCTTGCTCAGAACAAAAGAAATGTGCTTCCTACACACACGGTACATATCTAGTTCAACTCTGCTTAGGAAACTGACGAGAACAGTAGCTCCTCTTCAGTCCAATACACTGTACTTACTGGGAACAGACGCGAGTGCTATTTGCACTGTGTACGAAAAGGGGGCACAATAGTGACTCTTCTTGCCAGAAAACAACTCTTGCTCTTAGGACCAGAAACTGCATTTGAATCAATCCACTTAAGACTGGGAAACAAACGCTAGCTCGCCTTACAAGAAACATGCTCTGCTTTTGAGAATAGGGCACACATCTACTCTACTGTGTTTCCTATGGGGTCCAAACAGTGAGCTTGCTCAGAAAAAAAGATTTGTGCTTCCTACACACACGGGCCACATCTAGTTCAACTCTGCTTAGGAAACTGACAAGAACAGTAGCTTCTCTTCAGTCCAATACACTGTACTTGCTGGGAACAGACGCGAGTGCTATTTGCACTGTGTATGGCAATGGGAGTGCAATAGTGATTTTCCTTACCAGAAAACAACTCTTGTCCGTAGGACCTGAAACTGCATGTGATTCAACTCCATTTAGGACTGGGAAAGAAACGCTAGCTCGCCTTACAAGAAACACACTCTGCTTTTGTGGAAAGAGCCCTCTTCTACTCTACTGTGTTTCCTATAGGGCCAGAGAGTGAGCTTGCTGAGTACAAAAGAACTGTGCTTCCTATACACATGGGCCATATCTAGTTCAACTCTGCTTAGGATCCTGACAAGAACAGTAGATCCTCTTCAGTCCAATACACTGTACATGCTGGGAACAGACGCCAATGCTATTTGCGCTCTGTATGACCATGGGAGCGCAACAGTTACTCTTATTACCAGAAAAAACTCTTGCTCGTAGGACCAGAAACTGCATGTGATTCAACTCATTTTAGGACTCGGAAACAAAAGCTAGCTCGCCTTACAAGAAACACACTCTGCTTTTGAGAAAAGAGCACTCTTCCACTCTACTGTGTTTTCTATCGGACCAGAACAGTGAGCTTGCTCAGAACAAAAGAACTTTGCTTCCTACACACGGGTCATATCTAGATCAATTCTGCTTAGGAAATTGACAAGAACAGTAGCTCCTCTTCAGTCCAATACACTGTACTTGCTGGGAACAGAAGCCAGTGCTATTTGCCCTGTGTATGACAATGGGAGCGCAATAGTGACTCTTCTTACCAGAAAACAACTCTAGCTCATAGTTCCAGAAACTGCATGTGACTCAACTCCATTTAGGATTGGGAAACAAACGCTAGCTCATCTTACAAGAAACACACTCTGCGTTTGAGAATAGGGCACACATCTACTCTACTGTATTTCCTATGGGGTCCAAACAGTGTGCTTGCTCAGAACAAAAAAAACTGTGCTTCCTACACACACGGGTCATATCTAGTTCAACTCTGCTTAGGAAACTGACAAGAACAGTAGCTCCTCTTTATTCCAATACACTGTTCTTGCTCGGAACAGACGCAACGGCTGTTTGCACTGTATATTGCAATGGGAGCGCAATAGTGACTTTCCTTACCAGAAAACAGCTCTTGTTCGTAGGACCTTAAACTGCATGTGATTCAACTCCATTTAGGACTGGAAAAAAAAACGCTAGCTCACCTTACAAGAAACACACTCTGCTTTTGAGAAAAGAGCACTCTTCTACTCTACTGTGTTTCCTATGGGGTTCGAACAGTGAGCTTGCTCAGAACAAAAGAACTGTGCTTCCTACACACACGGGCCATATCTATTTCAACTCTGCTTAGGAAACTGACAAGAACAGTAGCTCCTCTTCATTCCAATACACTGTACTTGCTGGGAAAAGACACGAGTGCTATTTGTACTGTGTATGGCAATGGGAGCACAACAGTGACTCTTCTTACCAGAAAACAACTCTTGCTCGTAGGACCAAAAACTGCATTTGATTCAACTCCATTTAGGACTGGGAAACAAACGCTAGCTCGCTTTACAAGAAACACACTCTGCTTTTGAGAAAAGAGCACTCTTCTACTTTACTGTGTTTCCTATAGGGGTTGAACAGTGAGCTTGCTCAGAACAAAAGAAATGTGCTTCCTACACACACGGTCCATATCTAGTTCAACTCTGCTTAGGAAACTGACGAGAACAGTATCTCCTCTTCAGTCCAATACACTGTACTTACTGGGAACAGACTCGAGTGCTATTTGCACTGTGTACGGCAAGGGGGCACAATAGTGACTCTTCTTGCCAGAAAACAACTCTTGCTCTTAGGACCAGAAACTGCATTTGATTCAATCCACTTAGGACTGGGAAACAAATGCTAGCTCGCCTTACAAGAAACACGCTCTGCTTTTGAGAATAGGGCACACATATTCTCTACTGTGTTTCCTATGGTGTCCAAACAGTGAGCTTGCCCAGAACAAAAGATTTGTGCTTCCTACACACAGGGGTCATATATAGTTCAACTCTGCTTAGGAAATTGACAAGAACAGTAGCTTCTCTTCAGTCCAATACACTGTACTTGCTGGGAACAGACGCGAGTGCTATTTGCACTGTGTATGGCAATGGGAGCGCAACAGTGACTTTCCTTACCAGAAAACAACTCTTGCTCGTAGGACCTGAAACTGCATGTGATTCAACTCCATTTAGGACTGGGAAACAAACGCTAGCTCGCCTTACAAGAAATACACTCTGCTTTTGAGAAATAAGCACTATTCTACTCACCTGTGTTTTTATAGGGCCAAAATAGTGAGCTTGCTCAGAACAAAAGAACTGTGCTTCCTACACACTCGCGCCATATCTAATTCAACTCTGCTTAGGAAAATGACAAGAACAGTAGCTCCTCTTCAGCCCAATACACTGTACTTGCTAGGAACAGATCCGAGTGCTATTTGCACTGTGTATGGCAATGGGAGCGCAATAGTGACTTTCCTTAACAGAAAACAACTCTTGCGTGTAGGACTGAAAACTGCATGTGATTCAACTCCATTTAGAACTTGGAAACGAACGCTAGCTCGCCTTACAAGAAACACACTCTGCTTTTGAGAAAACAGCACTCTTCTACTCTATTGTGTTTCCTATAGCGCCAGAACAGTGACCTTGCTGAGTACAAAAGAACTGTGCTTCCTACACACATGGGCCATATCTAGTTCAACTCTGCTTAGGAACCTGACAAGAACAGTAACTCCTCTTCAGTACAATACACTGTACGTGCTGGGAACAGACGACAGTGCTATTTGCCCTGTGTATGACAATGGGAGCGCAATAGTGACTCTTATTGCCAGAAAAAACTCTTGCTCGTAGTTTCAGAAACTGCGTGTGATTCAACTCCGTTTAGGACTAGAAAACAAATGCTAGCTCGCCTTACAAGAAACACGCTCTGCTTTTTAGAATAGGGCACACTTCTACTCTACTGTGTTTCCTATGGGGTCCAAACAGTGAGCTTGCTCAGAACAAATGAACTGTGATTCCTACACACACGGGTCATATCTAGTTGAACTCTGCTTAGGAAACTGACAAGAACAGTAGCTCCTCTTCAGTCCAATACACTGTACTTGCTGGGAACAGACGCCAGTGCTATTTGCACTGTGTATGACAATGGGAGCACAATAGTGACTCTTCTTACCACAAAACAATTCTTGATCGTAGGACCAGAAACTGCATGTGATTCAACTCCATTTGACTGGGAAACAAAGCTAGCTTGCCTTACAAGAAACACACTCTGCTTTTGTGGAAAGAGCCCTCTTCTACTCTACTGTGTTTCCTATAGGGCCAGAGAGTGAGCTTGCTGAGTACAAAAGAACTGTGCTTCCTATACACATGGGCCATATCTAGTTCAACTCTGCTTAGGATCCTGACAAGAACAGTAGATCCTCTTCAGTCCAATACACTGTACATGCTGGGAACAGACGACAATGCTATTTGCCCTGTGTATGACCATGGGAGCGCAACAGTTACTCTTATTACCAGAAAAAACTCTTGCTCGTAGGACCAGAAACTGCATGTGATTCAACTCCTTTTAGGACTCGGAAACAAAAGCTAGCTCGCCTTACAAGAAACACACTCTGCTTTTGAGAAAAGAGCACTCTTCTACTCTACTGTGTTTTCTATGGGGTCCGAACAGTGAGCTTGCTGAGAACAAAGAACTGTGCTTCGTACACACTAGGGCCATATCTAGTTCAACTCTGCTTAGGAAACTGACAAGAACAGTAGCTTCTTTCAGTCCAATACACTGTACTTGCTGGGAACAGACACAACGGCTGTTTGCACTGTGTATGGCAAAGCGAGCGCAATAGTGACTCTTCTAACCAGAAAACAATTCTTGCTCGTAGGACCAGAAACTGCATGTGTATTTGAACTCCATTTAGGACTGGGAAACAAATGCTAGCTCGCCTTACAAGAAACACACTCTGCTTTTGAGAAAAGAGCACCCGTCTACTCTACTGTGTTTCCTATGGGGTTCGAACAGTGAGCTTGCTCAGAACAAAAGAACTGTGCTTCCTACACACACGGGCCATATCTAGTTCAACTCTGCTTAGGAAACTGACAAGAACAGTAGCTCCTCTTAAGTCCAATACACTGTACTTGCTAGAAACAGAAGCGAGTGCTATTTGTACTGTGTATGGCAATGGGAGCGCAATAGTGACTCTTCTTACCAGAAAACAACTCCTGCTCGTAGGACCAAAAACTGCATTTGATTCAACTCCACTTAGGACTGGGAAACAAACGCTAGCTCGCCTTACAAGAAACACACTCTGCTTTTGAGAACAGAGCACTCTTCTACTCTACTGTGTTTCCTATAGGGCCAGAACAGTGAGCTTGCTCAGAACAAAAGAACTGTGCTTGCTACACACATGAGCCATATCTAGTTCAATTCTGCTTAGGAAACTGACAAGAACAGTAGCTCCTCTTCAGTCCAATACACTGTACTTGCTGGGAACAGACGCGAGTGCTATTTGCACTGTGTATGTCAAAGGGAGCACAATAGTGACTCTTCTTACCAGAAAACAACTCTAGCTCATAGGGCCAGAAACTGCATGTGTATTTGAACTCCATTTAGGACTGGGAAACAAATGCTAGCTCGCCTTACAAGAAACACACTCTGCTTTTGAGAAAAGAGCACTCTTCTACTCTACTGTGTTTCCTATGGGGTTCGAACACTGAGCTTGCTCAGAACAAAAGAACTGTGCTTCCTACACACACAGGCCATATCTAGTTCAACTCTGCTTAGGAAACTGACAAGAACAGTAGCTCCTCTTCAGTTCAATACACTGTACTTGCTGGGAACAGACGCGAGGGCTATTTGCACTGTGTACGGCAATGGGAGCACAATAGTGACTCTTCTTACCAGAAAACAACTCTTGCTCTAAGGAACAGAAACTGCATTTGATTCAATCCACTTAGGACTGGGAAACAAATGCTAGCTCTCCTTACAAGAAACACGCTCTGCTTTTGAGAATAGGGCACACATCTTCTCTACTGTGTTTCCTATGGGGTCCAAACAGTGAGCTTGCTCAGAACAAAAGAATTTTGCTTAATACACACACGGGTCATATCTAGTTCAACTCTGCTTAGGAAACTGACAAGAACAGTAGCTCCTCTTCAGTCCAATACACTGTATTTGCTGGGAACAGACGCGAGTGCTATTTGTACTGTGTATGGCAATTGGAGCGCAATAGTGACTCTTCATACCAGAAAACAACTCTTGCCCGTAGGACCAGAACCTGCATGTGATTCAACTCCATTTAGGATTGGGAAACAAACGCTAGCTCGCCTTACAAGAAACACACTATGCTTTTGAGAATAGGGCACACATCTACTCTACTGTGTTTCCTATAGGGCGAGAACAGTGAGCATGCTCAGAACAAAAGAACTGTGCTTCCTACACACACGGGCCATATCTAGTCCAACTCTGCTTAGGAAACTGACGAGAACAGTAGCTCCTCTTCAGTCCAATACACTGTAATTACTGGGTACAGACGCGAGTGCTATTTGCACTGTGTATGGCAATGGGAGCGCAATAGTGACTCTTCTTACCAGAAAACAACTCTTGCTCGTAGGACCAAAAACTTCATTTGATTCAACTCCATTTAGGACTGGGAAACAAACGCTAACTCGCCTTAGAAGAAACACACTCTGCTTTTGAGAAAAGAGCACTTTTCTACTCTACTGTTTTTCCTATATGGCCAGAACAGTGAACTTGCTCAGAACAAAAGAACTTTGCTTCCTACACACGGGCCATATCTAGTTCAATTCTGCTTAGGAAACTGACAAGAACAGTAGATCCTCTTCAGTCCAATACACTGTACTTGCTGGGAACAGACGCCAGTGCTATTTGCCCTATGTATGACAATGGGAGCGCAATAGTGACTCTTCTTACCAGAAAACAACTCTAGCTCATAGGACCAGAAACTGCATGGGACTCAACTCCATTTAGGATTGGGAAACAAACGCTAGGTCGTCTTACAAGAAACACACTCTGCTTTTGAGAATAGGGCACACATCTACTCTACTGTGTTTCCTATGGGGTCCAAACAGTGTGCTTGCTCAGAACAAAAGAAATGTGCTTCCTACACACACGGTCCATATCTAGTTCAACTCTGCTTAGGAAACTGACAAGAACAGTAGCTCCTCTTCAGTCCAATACACTGTACTTACTGGGAACAGACGCGAGTGCTATTTGCACTGTGTACGAAAAGGGGGCACAATAGTGACTCTTCTTGCCAGAAAACAACTCTTGCTCTTAGGACCAGAAACTGCATTTGAATCAATCCACTTAGGACTGGGAAACAAACGCTAGCTTGCCTTACAAGAAACATGCTCTGCTTTTGAGAATAGGGCACACATCTACTCTACTGTGTTTCCTATGGGGTCCAAACAGTGAGCTTGCTCAGAACAAAAGATTTGTGCTTCCTACACACACGGGCCACATCTAGTTCAACTCTGCTTAGGAAACTGACAAGAACAGTAGCTTCTCTTCAGTCCAATACACTGTACTTGCTGGGAACAGACGCGAGTGCTATTTGCACTGTGTATGGCAATGGGAGTGCAATAGTGATTTTCCTTACCAGAAAACATCTCTTGCCCGTAGGACCTGAAACTGCATGTGATTCAACTCCATTTAGGACTGGGAAAGAAACGCTAGCTCGCCTTACAAGAAACACACTCTGCTTTTGAGGAAACAGCACTCTTCTACTCTACTGTGTTTCCTATAGGGCCAGAACAGTGAGCTTGCTGAGTACAAAAGAACTGTGCTTACTACACACATGGGCCATATCTAGTTCAACTCTGCTTAGGAACCTGACAAGAACAGTAAACCCTCTTCAGTCCAATACACTGTACATGCTGGGAACAGACGCGAGTGCTGTTTGTACTGTGTATGACAATGGGAGCCCAATAGTGACTCTTCTTACCAGAAAACTCCTCTTGCTCATAGGACCAAAAACTGCATGTGACTCAACTCCATTTAGGACTGGGAAACAAACGCTAGCTCGCCTTACAAGAAACACACTCTGTTTTTGAGAAAAGAGCACTATTCTACTCTACTGTGTTTCCTACAGGGCCAGAACAGTGAGCTTGCTCAGAACAAAGAACTGTGCTTCCTACACACACAGGCCCTATCTTGTTCAAATCTGCTTAGGAAACTGACAAGAACAGTAGAACCTCTTCAGTCCAATACACTGTACATGCTGGCATCAGACGCCAGTGCTATTTGCCCTGTGTGTGAAAATGGGAGTGCAATAGTGACTCTTCTTACCAGAAGACAACTCTTGCTCGTATGACCAAAAACTGCATTTGAT
Organism: Peromyscus eremicus; assembly: GCF_949786415.1. Classification (NCBI taxonomy): domain Eukaryota; kingdom Metazoa; phylum Chordata; class Mammalia; order Rodentia; family Cricetidae; genus Peromyscus; species Peromyscus eremicus. The sequence continues at coordinate 71,812 of NW_026735574.1, read as the reverse complement.
TCACCTCCATTTAGGACTGGGAAACAAACGCTAGCTAGCCTTACAAGAAACACACTCTACTTATGAGAAAAGAGCACTCCTCTACTCTACTGTGTTTCCTATAGGGCCAGAACAGTGAGCTTGCTCAGAACAAAAGAACTGTGCTTCCTACACACACGGGCCATATCTAGTTCAATTCTGCTTACGAAACTGACAAGAACAGTAGCCTCTCTTCAGTCCAATACACTGTACTTGCTGGGAACAGATGTCAGTGCTATTTGCACTGTGTATGGCAAAGGGAGTGCAAAATGGACTCTTCTTACCAGAAAACAAGTCTCGCTCGTAGGACCAGAAACTTCATGTGTATTTCAACTCCATTTAGGACTGGGAAACAAACGCTAGCTCGCCTTACAAGAAACACACTCTGCTTTTGAGAAAAGAGCACTCTTCTACTCTACTGTGTTTCCTATGGGTTCCAAACAGGGAACTTATCAGAAGAAAAGAACTGTGCTTCCTACACACGGGCCATATCTAGTTCAACTCTGCTGAGGAAACTGACAAGAGAAGTAGCTCCTCTTCAGTCCAATACACTGTACTTGCTTGCAACAGATGCCAGTGCTATTTGCACTGTGTATGGCAATGGGAGCACAATAGTGACTCTTCTTACCAGAAAACAACTCTGCTTAGGAACCTGACAAGAACAGTAGATCCTCTTCAGTCCAATACACTGTACTTGCTGGAAACAGACGCCAGTGCTATTTGCACTGTGTATGGCAATTGGAGCACAATAGTTACTCTTCTTACTAGAAAACAACTCTTGCTCGTAAGACCAAAAACTGCATTTGATTCAACTCCATATAGGACTGGGAAACAAACCCTAGCTTGCCTTACAAGAAACACACTCTGCTTTTGAGAAAAGAGCACTCTTCTACTCCACTGTGTTTCCTATGGGGTCCGAACAGTGAGCTTGCTGAGAACAAAAGAACTGTGCTTCCTACACACACGGGCCATATCTAGTTCAACTCTGCTTAGGAAACTCAGAAGAACAGTAGCTCCTCTTCAGTCCAATACACTGTACTTGCTGGGAACAGACGCGAGGGCTATTTGCACTGTGTATGGCAAAGGGAGCGCAATAGTGACTCTTCTTACCAGAAAACAACTCTTGCTCTTAGGACCAGAAACTGCATGTGATTCAGCTCCATTTAGGACTGGGAAACAAATGCTAGCTCGCCTTACAAGAAACTCACTCTGCTTTTTAGAAAAGAGCACTCTTCTACTCTACTGTGTTTCCTATAGGGCCAGAACAGTGAGCTTGCTCAGAACAAAAGAACTGTGCTTCCTACACACACCGGCCATATCTAGTTCAACTCTGCTTAGGAAACTGACCAGAACAGTAGATCCTCTTCAGTCCAATACACTGTACTTGCTGGGAACAGACGCCAGTGCTATTTGCACTTTGAATGACAATGGGAGCACAATAGTGACTCTTCTTACCAGAAAACTACTCTTGCTAGTAGGACCAGAAACTGCATGTGATTCAAATCCATTTAGGACTAGGAAACAAACGCTAGCTCGCCTTACAAGAAACACACTCTGCTTTTGAGAAAAGAGCACTCTTCCACTCTACTGTGTTTTCTATTGGACCAGAACAGTGAGCTTGCTCAGAACAAAAGAACTTTGCTTCCTACACACGGGCCATATCTAGTTCAATTCTGCTTAGGAAATTGACAAGAACAGTAGATCCTCTTCAGTCCAATACACTGTACTTGCTGGGAACAGAAGCCAGTGCTATTTGCCCTGTGTATGACAATGGGAGCGCAATAGTGACTCTTCTTACCAGAAAACAACTCTAGCTCATAGGACCAGAAACTGCATGTGACTCAACTCCATTTAGGATTGGGAAACAAACGCTAGCTCATCTTACAAGAAACACACTCTGCTTTTGAGATTAGGGCACACATCTACTCTACTGTATTTCCTATGGGGTCCAAACAGTGTGCTTGCTCAGAACAAAAAAAACTGTGCTTCCTACACACACGGGTCATATCTAGTTCAACTCTGCTTAGGAAACTGACAAGAACAGTAGCTCCTCTTCATTCCAATACACTGTACTTGCTCGGAACAGACGCAACGGCTGTTTGCACTGTATATTGCAATGGGAGCGCAATAGTGACTTTCCTTACCAGAAAACAGCTCTTGTTCGTAGGACCTTAAACTGCATGTGATTCAACTCCATTTAGGACTGGGAAAAAAAACGCTAGCTCACCTTACAAGAAACACACTCTGCTTTGGAGAAAAGAGCACTCTTCTACTCTACTGTGTTTCCTATGGGGTTCGAACAGTGAGCTTGCTCAGAACAAAAGAACAGTGCTTCCTACACACACGGGCCATATCTAGTTCAACTCTGCTTAGGAAACTGACAAGAACAGTAGCTCCTCTTCAGTCCAATACACTGTACTTGCTGGGAAAAGACACGAGTGCTATTTGTACTGTGTATGGCAATGGGAGCACAACAGTGACTCTTCTTACCAGAAAACAACTCTTGCTCGTAGGACCAAAAACTGCATTTGATTCAACTCCATTTAGGACTGGGAAACAAACGCTAGCTCGCTTTACAAGAAACACACTCTGCTTTTGAGAAAAGAGCACTCTTCTACTTTACTGTGTTTCCTATAGGGGTTGAACAGTGAGCTTGCTCAGAACAAAAGAAATGTGCTTCCTACACACACGGTCCATATCTAGTTCAACTCTGCTTAGGAAACTGACGAGAACAGTAGCTCCTCTTCAGTCCAATACACTGTACTTACTGGGAACAGACTCGAGTGCTATTTGCACTGTGTATGGCAAGGGGGCACAATAGTGACTCTTCTTGCCAGAAAACAACTCTTGCTCTTAGGACCAGAAACTGCATTTGATTCAATCCACTTAGGACTGGGAAACAAATGCTAGCTCGCCTTACAAGAAACACGCTCTGCTTTTGAGAATAGGGCACACATATTCTCTACTGTGTTTCCTATGGGGTCCAAACAGTGAGCTTGCCCAGAACAAAAGATTTGTGCTTCCTACACACAGGGGTCATATCTAGTTCAACTCTGCTTAGGAAATTGACAAGAACAGTAGCTTCTCTTCAGTCCAATACACTGTACTTGCTGGGAACAGACGCGAGTGCTATTTGCACTGTGTATGGCAATGGGAGCGCAATAGTGACTTTCCTTACCAGAAAACAACTCTTGCTCGTAGGACCTGAAACTGCATGTGATTCAACTCCATTTAGGACTGGGAAACAAACGCTAGCTCGCCTTACAAGAAATACACTCTGCTTTTGAGAAATAAGTACTATTCTACTCACCTGTGTTTCCTATATGGCCAAAATAGTGAGCTTGCTCAGAACAAAAAACTGTGATTCCTACACACTCGCGCCATATCTAATTCAACTCTGCTTTGAAAAATGACAAGAACAGTAGCTCCTCTTCAGCCCAATACACTGTACTTGCTAGGAACAGATCCGAGTGCTATTTGCACTGTGTATGGCAATGGGAGCACAATAGTGACTTTCCTTAACAGAAAACAACTCTTGCGTGTAGGACTGAAAACTGCATGTGATTCAACTCCATTTAGAACTTGGAAACGAACGCTAGCTCGCCTTACAAGAAACACACTTTGCTTTTGAGAAAACAGCACTCTTCTACTCTATTGTGTTTCCTATAGCGCCAGAACAGTGACCTTGCTGAGTACAAAAGAACTGTGCTTCCTACACACATGGGCCATATCTAGTTCAACTCTGCTTAGGAACCTGACAAGAACAGTAACTCCTCTTCAGTCCAATACACTGTACGTGCTGGGAACAGACGACAGTGCTATTTGCCCTGTGTATGACAATGGGAGCGCAATAGTGACTCTTATTGCCAGAAAAAATTCTTGCTCGTAGTTTCAGAAACTGCGTGTCATTCAACTCCGTTTAGGACTAGAAAACAAATGCTAGCTCGCCTTACAGGAAACACGCTCTGCTTTTTAGAATAGGGCACACTTCTACTCTACTGTGTTTCCTATGGGGTCCAAACAGTGAGCTTGCTCAGAACAAATGAACTGTGATTCCTACACACACGGGTCATATCTAGTTGAACTCTGCTTAGGAAACTGACAAGAACAGTAGCTCCTCTTCAGTCCAATACACTGTACTTGCTGGGAACAGACGCCAGTGCTATTTGCACTGTGTATGACAATGGGAGCACAATAGTGACTCTTCTTACCACAAAACAATTCTTGCTCGTAGGACCAGAAACTGCATGTGATTCAACTCCATTTGACTGGGAAACAAAGCTAGCTTGCCTTACAAGAAACACACTCTGCTTTTGTGGAAAGAGCCCTCTTCTACTCTACTGTGTTTCCTATAGGGCCAGAGAGTGAGCTTGCTGAGTACAAAAGAACTGTGCTTCCTATACACATGGGCCATATCTAGTTCAACTCTGCTTAGGATCCTGACAAGAACAGTAGATCCTCTTCAGTCCAATACACTGTACATGCTGGGAACAGACGACAATGCTATTTGCGCTCTGTATGACCATGGGAGCGCAACAGTTACTCTTATTACCAGAAAAAACTCTTGCTCGTAGGACCAGAAACTGCATGTGATTCAACTCATTTTAGGACTCGGAAACAAAAGCTAGCTCGCCTTACAAGAAACACACTCTGCTTTTGAGAAAAGAGCACTCTTCCACTCTACTGTGTTTTCTATCGGACCAGAACAGTGAGCTTGCTCAGAACAAAAGAACTTTGCTTCCTACACACGGGTCATATCTAGATCAATTCTGCTTAGGAAATTGACAAGAACAGTAGCTCCTCTTCAGTCCAATACACTGTACTTGCTGGGAACAGAAGCCAGTGCTATTTGCCCTGTGTATGACAATGGGAGCGCAATAGTGACTCTTCTTACCAGAAAACAACTCTAGCTTATAGGACCAGAAACTGCATGTGACTCAACTCCATTTAGGATTGGGAAACAAACGCTAGCTCATCTTACAAGAAACACACTCTGCGTTTGAGAATAGGGCACACATCTACTCTACTGTATTTCCTATGGGGTCCAAACAGTGTGCTTGCTCAGAACAAAAAAAACTGTGCTTCCTACACACACGGGTCATATCTAGTTCAACTCTGCTTAGGAAACTGACAAGAACAGTAGCTCCTCTTCATTCCAATACACTGTACTTGCTCGGAACAGACGCAACGGCTGTTTGCACTGTATATTGCAATGGGAGCGCAATAGTGACTTTCCTTACCAGAAAACAGCTCTTGTTCCTAGGACCTTAAACTGCATGTGATTCAACTCCATTTAGGACTGGAAAAAAAAACGCTAGCTCACCTTACAAGAAACACACTCTGCTTTTGAGAAAAGAGCACTCTTCTACTCTACTGTGTTTCCTATGGGGTTCGAACAGTGAGCTTGCTCAGAACAAAAGAACTGTGCTTCCTACACACACGGGCCATATCTATTTCAACTCTGCTTAGGAAACTGACAAGAACAGTAGCTCCTCTTCAGTCCAATACACTGTACTTGCTGGGAAAAGACACGAGTGCTATTTGTACTGTGTATGGCAATGGGAGCACAACAGTGACTCTTCTTACCAGAAAACAACTCTTGCTCGTAGGACCAAAAACTGCATTTGATTCAACTCCATTTAGGACTGGGAAACAAACGCTAGCTCGCTTTACAAGAAACACACTCTGCTTTTGAGAAAAGAGCACTCTTCTACTTTACTGTGTTTCCTATAGGGGTTGAACAGTGAGCTTGCTCAGAACAAAAGAAATGTGCTTCCTACACACACGGTCCATATCTAGTTCAACTCTGCTTAGGAAACTGACAAGAACAGTATCTCCTCTTCAGTCCAATACACTGTACTTACTGGGAACAGACTCGAGTGCTATTTGCACTGTGTACGGCAAGGGGGCACAATAGTGACTCTTCTTGCCAGAAAACAACTCTTGCTCTTAGGACCAGAAACTGCATTTGATTCAATCCACTTAGGACTGGGAAACAAATGCTAGCTCGCCTTACAAGAAACACGCTCTGCTTTTGAGAATAGGGCACACATATTCTCTACTGTGTTTCCTATGGTGTCCAAACAGTGAGCTTACCCAGAACAAAAGATTTGTGCTTCCTACACACAGGGGTCATATCTAGTTCAACTCTGCTTAGGAAATTGACAAGAACAGTAGCTTCTCTTCAGTCCAATACACTGTACTTGCTGGGAACAGACGCGAGTGCTATTTGCACTGTGTATGGCAATGGGAGCGCAATAGTGACTTTCCTTACCAGAAAACAACTCTTGCTCGTAGGACCTGAAACTGCATGTGATTCAACTCCATTTAGGACTGGGAAACAAACGCTAGCTCGCCTTACAAGAAATACACTCTGCTTTTGAGAAATAAGCACTATTCTACTCACCTGTGTTTTTATAGGGCCAAAATAGTGAGCTTGCTCAGAACAAAAGAACTGTGCTTCCTACACACTCGCGCCATATCTAATTCAACTCTGCTTAGGAAAATGACAAGAACAGTAGCTCCTCTTCAGCCCAATATACTGTACTTGCTAGGAACAGATCCGAGTGCTATTTGCACTGTGTATGGCAATGGGAGCGCAATAGTGACTTTCCTTAACAGAAAACAACTCTTGCGTGTAGGACTGAAAACTGCATGTGATTCAACTCCATTTAGAACTTGGAAACGAACGCTAGCTCGCCTTACAAGAAACACACTCTGCTTTTGAGAAAACAGCACTCTTCTACTCTATTGTGTTTCCTATAGCGCCAGAACAGTGACCTTGCTGAGTACAAAAGAACTGTGCTTCCTACACACATGGGCCATATCTAGTTCAACTCTGCTTAGGAACCTGACAAGAACAGTAACTCCTCTTCAGTCCAATACACTGTACGTGCTGGGAACAGACGACAGTGCTATTTGCCCTGTGTATGACAATGGGAGCGCAATAGTGACTCTTATTGCCAGAAAAAACTCTTGCTCGTAGTTTCAGAAACTGCGTGTGATTCAACTCCGTTTAGGACTAGAAAACAAATGCTAGCTCGCCTTACAAGAAACACGCTCTGCTTTTTAGAATAGGGCACACTTCTACTCTACTGTGTTTCCTATGGGGTCCAAATGTGAGCTTGCTCAGAACAAATGAACTGTGATTCCTACACACACGGGTCATATCTAGTTGAACTCTGCTTAGGAAACTGAAAAGAACAGTAGCTCCTCTTCAGTCCAATACACTGTACTTGCTGGGAACAGACGCCAGTGCTATTTGCACTGTGTATGACAATGGGAGCACAATAGTGACTCTTCTTACCACAAAACAATTCTTGATCGTAGGACCAGAAACTGCATGTGATTCAACTCCATTTGACTGGGAAACAAAGCTAGCTTGCCTTACAAGAAACACACTCTGCTTTTGTGGAAAGAGCCCTCTTCTACTCTACTGTGTTTCCTATAGGGCCAGAGAGTGAGCTTGCTGAGTACAAAAGAACTGTGCTTCCTATACACATGGGCCATATCTAGTTCAACTCTGCTTAGGATCCTGACAAGAACAGTAGATCCTCTTCAGTCCAATACACTGTACATGCTGGGAACAGACGACAATGCTATTTGCCCTGTGTATGACCATGGGAGCGCAACAGTTACTCTTATTACCAGAAAAAACTCTTGCTCGTAGGACCAGAAACTGCATGTGATTCAACTCCTTTTAGGACTCGGAAACAAAAGCTAGCTCGCCTTACAAGAAACACACTCTGCGTTTGAGAATAGGGCACACATCTACTCTACTGTATTTCCTATGGGGTCCAAACAGTGTGCTTGCTCAGAACAAAAAAAACTGTGCTTCCTACACACACGGGTCATATCTAGTTCAACTCTGCTTAGGAAACTGACAAGAACAGTAGCTCCTCTTCATTCCAATACACTGTACTTGCTCGGAACAGACGCAACGGCTGTTTGCACTGTATATTGCAATGGGAGCGCAATAGTGACTTTCCTTACCAGAAAACAGCTCTTGTTCGTAGGACCTTAAGCTGCATGTGATTCAACTCCATTTAGGACTGGAAAAAAAAACGCTAGCTCACCTTACAAGAAACACACTCTGCTTTTGAGAAAAGAGCACTCTTCTACTCTACTGTGTTTCCTATGGGGTTCGAACAGTGAGCTTGCTCAGAACAAAAGAACTGTGCTTCCTACACACACGGGCCATATCTATTTCAACTCTGCTTAGGAAACTGACAAGAACAGTAGCTCCTCTTCAGTCCAATACACTGTACTTGCTGGGAAAAGACACGAGTGCTATTTGTACTGTGTATGGCAATGGGAGCACAACAGTGACTCTTCTTACCAGAAAACAACTCTTGCTCGTAGGACCAAAAACTGCATTTGATTCAACTCCATTTAGGACTGGGAAACAAACGCTAGCTCGCTTTACAAGAAACACACTCTGCTTTTGAGAAAAGAGCACTCTTCTACTTTACTGTGTTTCCTATAGGGGTTGAACAGTGAGCTTGCTCAGAACAAAAGAAATGTGCTTCCTACACACACGGTCCATATCTAGTTCAACTCTGCTTAGGAAACTGACGAGAACAGTATCTCCTCTTCAGTCCAATACACTGTACTTACTGGGAACAGACTCGAGTGCTATTTGCACTGTGTACGGCAAGGGGGCACAATAGTGACTCTTCTTGCCAGAAAACAACTCTTGCTCTTAGGACCAGAAACTGCATTTGATTCAATCCACTTAGGACTGGGAAACAAATGCTAGCTCGCCTTACAAGAAACACGCTCTGCTTTTGAGAATAGGGCACACATATTCTCTACTGTGTTTCCTATGGTGTCCAAACAGTGAGCTTGCCCAGAACAAAAGATTTGTGCTTCCTACACACAGGGGTCATATATAGTTGAACTCTGCTTAGGAAATTGACAAGAACAGTAGCTTCTCTTCAGTCCAATACACTGTACTTGCTGGGAACAGACGCGAGTGCTATTTGCACTGTGTATGGCAATGGGAGCGCAATAGTGACTTTCCTTACCAGAAAACAACTCTTGCTCGTAGGACCTGAAACTGCATGTGATTCAACTCCATTTAGGACTGGGAAACAAACGCTAGCTCGCCTTACAAGAAATACACTCTGCTTTTGAGAAATAAGCACTATTCTACTCACCTGTGTTTTTATAGGGCCAAAATAGTGAGCTTGCTCAGAACAAAAGAACTGTGCTTCCTACACACTCGCGCCATATCTAATTCAACTCTGCTTAGGAAAATGACAAGAACAGTAGCTCCTCTTCAGCCCAATACACTGTACTTGCTAGGAACAGATCCGAGTGCTATTTGCACTGTGTATGGCAATGGGAGCGCAATAGTGACTTTCCTTAACAGAAAACAACTCTTGCGTGTAGGACTGAAAACTGCATGTGATTCAACTCCATTTAGAACTTGGAAACGAACGCTAGCTCGCCTTACAAGAAACACACTCTGCTTTTGAGAAAACAGCACTCTTCTACTCTATTGTGTTTCCTATAGCGCCAGAACAGTGACCTTGCTGAGTACAAAAGAACTGTGCTTCCTACACACATGGGCCATATCTAGTTCAACTCTGCTTAGGAACCTGACAAGAACAGTAACTCCTCTTCAGTCCAATACACTGTACGTGCTGGGAACAGACGACAGTGCTATTTGCCCTGTGTATGACAATGGGAGCGCAATAGTGACTCTTATTGCCAGAAAAAACTCTTGCTCGTAGTTTCAGAAACTGCGTGTGATTCAACTCCGTTTAGGACTAGAAAACAAATGCTAGCTCGCCTTACAAGAAACACGCTCTGCTTTTTAGAATAGGGCACACTTCTACTCTACTGTGTTTCCTATGGGGTCCAAATGTGAGCTTGCTCAGAACAAATGAACTGTGATTCCTACACACACGGGTCATATCTAGTTGAACTCTGCTTAGGAAACTGACAAGAACAGTAGCTCCTCTTCAGTCCAATACACTGTACTTGCTGGGAACAGACGCCAGTGCTATTTGCACTGTGTATGACAATGGGAGCACAATAGTGACTCTTCTTACCACAAAACAATTCTTGATCGTAGGACCAGAAACTGCATGTGATTCAACTCCATTTGACTGGGAAACAAAGCTAGCTTGCCTTACAAGAAACACACTCTGCTTTTGTGGAAAGAGCCCTCTTCTACTCTACTGTGTTTCCTATAGGGCCAGAGAGTGAGCTTGCTGAGTACAAAAGAACTGTGCTTCCTATACACATGGGCCATATCTAGTTCAACTCTGCTTAGGATCCTGACAAGAACAGTAGATCCTCTTCAGTCCAATACACTGTACATGCTGGGAACAGACGACAATGCTATTTGCCCTGTGTATGACCATGGGAGCGCAACAGTTACTCTTATTACCAGAAAAAACTCTTGCTCGTAGGACCAGAAACTGCATGTGATTCAACTCCTTTTAGGACTCGGAAACAAAAGCTAGCTCGCCTTACAAGAAACACACTCTGCTTTTGAGAAAAGAGCACTCTTCTACTCTACTGTGTTTTCTATGGGGTCCGAACAGTGAGCTTGCTGAGAACAAAGAACTGTGCTTCGTACACACTAGGGCCATATCTAGTTCAACTCTGCTTAGGAAACTGACAAGAACAGTAGCTTCTTTCAGTCCAATACACTGTACTTGCTGGGAACAGACACAACGGCTGTTTGCACTGTGTATGGCAAAGCGAGCGCAATAGTGACTCTTCTAACCAGAAAACAATTCTTGCTCGTAGGACCAGAAACTGCATGTGTATTTGAACTCCATTTAGGACTGGGAAACAAATGCTAGCTCGCCTTACAAGAAACACACTCTGCTTTTGAGAAAAGAGCACCCGTCTACTCTACTGTGTTTCCTATGGGGTTCGAACAGTGAGCTTGCTCAGAACAAAAGAACTGTGCTTCCTACACACACGGGCCATATCTAGTTCAACTCTGCTTAGGAAACTGACAAGAACAGTAGCTCCTCTTAAGTCCAATACACTGTACTTGCTAGAAACAGAAGCGAGTGCTATTTGTACTGTGTATGGCAATGGGAGCGCAATAGTGACTCTTCTTACCAGAAAACAACTCCTGCTCGTAGGACCAAAAACTGCATTTGATTCAACTCCACTTAGGACTGGGAAACAAACGCTAGCTCGCCTTACAAGAAACACACTCTGCTTTTGAGAACAGAGCACTCTTCTACTCTACTGTGTTTCCTATAGGGCCAGAACAGTGAGCTTGCTCAGAACAAAAGAACTGTGCTTCCTACACACATGAGCCATATCTAGTTCAATTCTGCTTAGGAAACTGACAAGAACAGTAGCTCCTCTTCAGTCCAATACACTGTACTTGCTGGGAACAGACGCGAGTGCTATTTGCACTGTGTATGTCAAAGGGAGCACAATAGTGACTCTTCTTACCAGAAAACAACTCTAGCTCATAGGGCCAGAAACTGCATGTGTATTTGAACTCCATTTAGGACTGGGAAACAAATGCTAGCTCGCCTTACAAGAAACACACTCTGCTTTTGAGAAAAGAGCACTCTTCTACTCTACTGTGTTTCCTATGGGGTTCGAACACTGAGCTTGCTCAGAACAAAAGAACTGTGCTTCCTACACACACAGGCCATATCTAGTTCAACTCTGCTTAGGAAACTGACAAGAACAGTAGCTCCTCTTCAGTTCAATACACTGTACTTGCTGGGAACAGACGCGAGGGCTATTTGCACTGTGTACGGCAATGGGAGCACAATAGTGACTCTTCTTACCAGAAAACAACTCTTGCTCTTAGGAACAGAAACTGCATTTGATTCAATCCACTTAGGACTGGGAAACAAATGCTAGCTCTCCTTACAAGAAACACGCTCTGCTTTTGAGAATAGGGCACACATCTTCTCTACTGTGTTTCCTATGGGGTCCAAACAGTGAGCTTGCTCAGAACAAAAGAATTTTGCTTAATACACACACGGGTCATATCTAGTTCAACTCTGCTTAGGAAACTGACAAGAACAGTAGCTCCTCTTCAGTCCAATACACTGTATTTGCTGGGAACAGACGCGAGTGCTATTTGTACTGTGTATGGCAATTGGAGCGCAATAGTGACTCTTCATACCAGAAAACAACTCTTGCCCGTAGGACCAGAACCTGCATGTGATTCAACTCCATTTAGGATTGGGAAACAAACGCTAGCTCGCCTTACAAGAAACACACTATGCTTTTGAGAATAGGGCACACATCTACTCTACTGTGTTTCCTATAGGGCGAGAACAGTGAGCATGCTCAGAACAAAAGAACTGTGCTTCCTACACACACGGGCCATATCTAGTCCAACTCTGCTTAGGAAACTGACGAGAACAGTAGCTCCTCTTCAGTCCAATACACTGTAATTACTGGGTACAGACGCGAGTGCTATTTGCACTGTGTATGGCAATGGGAGCGCAATAGTGACTCTTCTTACCAGAAAACAACTCTTGCTCGTAGGACCAAAAACTTCATTTGATTCAACTCCATTTAGGACTGGGAAACAAACGCTAACTCGCCTTAGAAGAAACACACTCTGCTTTTGAGAAAAGAGCACTTTTCTACTCTACTGTTTTTCCTATATGGCCAGAACAGTGAACTTGCTCAGAACAAAAGAACTTTGCTTCCTACACACGGGCCATATCTAGTTCAATTCTGCTTAGGAAACTGACAAGAACAGTAGATCCTCTTCAGTCCAATACACTGTACTTGCTGGGAACAGACGCCAGTGCTATTTGCCCTATGTATGACAATGGGAGCGCAATAGTGACTCTTCTTACCAGAAAACAACTCTAGCTCATAGGACCAGAAACTGCATGGGACTCAACTCCATTTAGGATTGGGAAACAAACGCTAGGTCGTCTTACAAGAAACACACTCTGCTTTTGAGAATAGGGCACACATCTACTCTACTGTGTTTCCTATGGGGTCCAAACAGTGTGCTTGCTCAGAACAAAAGAAATGTGCTTCCTACACACACGGTCCATATCTAGTTCAACTCTGCTTAGGAAACTGACAAGAACAGTAGCTCCTCTTCAGTCCAATACACTGTACTTACTGGGAACAGACGCGAGTGCTATTTGCACTGTGTACGAAAAGGGGGCACAATAGTGACTCTTCTTGCCAGAAAACAACTCTTGCTCTTAGGACCAGAAACTGCATTTGAATCAATCCACTTAGGACTGGGAAACAAACGCTAGCTTGCCTTACAAGAAACATGCTCTGCTTTTGAGAATAGGGCACACATCTACTCTACTGTGTTTCCTATGGGGTCCAAACAGTGAGCTTGCTCAGAACAAAAGATTTGTGCTTCCTACACACACGGGCCACATCTAGTTCAACTCTGCTTAGGAAACTGACAAGAACAGTAGCTTCTCTTCAGTCCAATACACTGTACTTGCTGGGAACAGATGCGAGTGCTATTTGCACTGTGTATGGCAATGGGAGTGCAATAGTGATTTTCCTTACCAGAAAACATCTCTTGCCCGTAGGACCTGAAACTGCATGTGATTCAACTCCATTTAGGACTGGGAAAGAAACGCTAGCTCGCCTTACAAGAAACACACTCTGCTTTTGAGGAAACAGCACTCTTCTACTCTACTGTGTTTCCTATAGGGCCAGAACAGTGAGCTTGCTGAGTACAAAAGAACTGTGCTTACTACACACATGGGCCATATCTAGTTCAACTCTGCTTAGGAACCTGACAAGAACAGTAAACCCTCTTCAGTCCAATACACTGTACATGCTGGGAACAGACGCGAGTGCTGTTTGTACTGTGTATGACAATGGGAGCCCAATAGTGACTCTTCTTACCAGAAAACTCCTCTTGCTCATAGGACCAAAAACTGCATGTGACTCAACTCCATTTAGGACTGGGAAACAAACGCTAGCTCGCCTTACAAGAAACACACTCTGTTTTTGAGAAAAGAGCACTATTCTACTCTACTGTGTTTCCTACAGGGCCAGAACAGTGAGCTTGCTCAGAACAAAGAACTGTGCTTCCTACACACACAGGCCCTATCTTGTTCAAATCTGCTTAGGAAACTGACAAGAACAGTAGAACCTCTTCAGTCCAATACACTGTACATGCTGGCATCAGACGCCAGTGCTATTTGCCCTGTGTGTGAAAATGGGAGTGCAATAGTGACTCTTCTTACCAGAAGACAACTCTTGCTCGTATGACCAAAAACTGCATTTGATTCACCTCCATTTAGGACTGGGAAACAAACGCTAGCTAGCCTTACAAGAAACACACTCTACTTATGAGAAAAGAGCACTCCTCTACTCTACTGTGTTTCCTATAGGGCCAGAACAGTGAGTTTGCTCAGAACAAAAGAACTGTGCTTCCTACACACACGGGCCATATCTAGTTCAATTCTGCTTACGAAACTGACAAGAACAGTAGCCTCTCTTCAGTCCAATACACTGTACTTGCTGGGAACAGATGTCAGTGCTATTTGCACTGTGTATGGCAAAGGGAGTGCAAAATGGACTCTTCTTACCAGAAAACAAGTCTCGCTCGTAGGACCAGAAACTTCATGTGTATTTCAACTCCATTTAGGACTGGGAAACAAACGCTAGCTCGCCTTACAAGAAACACACTCTGCTTTTGACAAAAGAGCACTCTTCTACTCTACTGTGTTTCCTATGGGTTCCAAACAGAGAACTTGCTCAGAACAAAAGAACTGTGCTTCCTACACACGGGCCATATCTAGTTCAACTCTGCTGAGGAAACTGACAAGAGAAGTAGCTCCTCTTCAGTCCAATACACTGTACTTGCTTGCAACAGATGCCAGTGCTATTTGCACTGTGTATGGCAATGGGAGCACAATAGTGACTCTTCTTACCAGAAAACAACTCTGCTTAGGAACCTGACAAGAACAGTAGATCCTCTTCAGTCCAATACACTGTACTTGCTGGAAACAGACGCCAGTGCTATTTGCACTGTGTATGGCAATTGGAGCACAATAGTTACTCTTCTTACTAGAAAACAACTCTTGCTCGTAAGACCAAAAACTGCATTTGATTCAACTCCATATAGGACTGGGAAACAAACCCTAGCTTGCCTTACAAGAAACACACTCTGCTTTTGAGAAAAGAGCACTCTTCTACTCTACTGTGTTTCCTATGGGGTCCGAACAGTGAGCTTGCTGAGAACAAAAGAACTGTGCTTCCTACACACACGGGCCATATCTAGTTCAACTGTGTTTAGGAAACTCACAAGAACAGTAGCTCCTCTTCAGTCCAATACACTGTACTTGCTGGGAACAGACGCGAGGGCTATTTGCACTGTGTACGACAATGGGTGCGCAATAGTGACTCTCCTTACCAGAAAACAACTCTTGCTCGTAGGACCAGAAACTGCATGTGATTTACTCCATTTAGAACTGGGAAACAAACACTAGCTTGCCTTACAAGAAACACTTTCTGCTTTTGAGAAAAGAGCACTCTTCTACTCTACTGTGTTTCCTATAGGGCCAGAACAGTGAGCTTGCTCAGAACAAAAGAACTGTGCTTCCTACACTCACGGGCCATATCTAGTTCAACTCTGCTTAGGAAACTGAAAAGAAGAGTAGCTCCTCTTCAGTCCAATACACTGTACTTGCTTCGAACAGACGCGAGTGCTATTTGCACTGTGTATGGAAATGTGAGCAATAGTGACTTTCCTTACCAAAAAACAACTCTTGCTCGTAGGACCAAAAACTGCCTGTGATTCAACTCCATTTAGGACTGGGAAACAAACACTAGCTCGCCTTACAAGAAACACAGTCTTCTTTTTTAGTAAAGAGCACTCTTTTACTCTACTGTGTTTTCTATGGGGTCCGAACAGTGAGCTTGCTGAGAACAAAAGAACTGTGCTTCCTACACACTCACGCCATATATAATTCAACTCTGCTTAGGAAAATGACATGAACAGTAGCTCCTCTTCAGTCCAATACACTGTACTTGCTGGGAACAGATGCGAGTGCTATTTGCACTGTGTATAGCAATTGGAGCGCAATAGTGACTTTCCTTACCATAAAACAACTCTTGCGTGTAGGACCAGAAACTGCATGTGATTCAACTCCATTTAGGACTTGGAAACAAACGCTAGCTCGCCTTAAAAGAAACACACTCCGCTTTTGAGAAAACAGCACTCTTCTACTCTACTGTGTTTCCTATAGCGCCAGAACAGTGAGCTTGCTCAGAACAAAAGAACTGTGCTTCCTACACACATGGGCCATATCTAGTTCAACTCTGCTTAGGAAACTAACAAGAACAGTAGCTCCTCTTCAGTCCAATACACTGCACATGCTGGGAACAGACGCCAGTGCTATTTGCCCTGTGTATAACAATGGGAGCGCAATAGTGACTCTTCTTTCCAGAAAACAACTCTTGCTCGTAGGACCAAAAACTGCATGGGATTCAACTCCATTTAGGACTGGGAAACAAACGCTAGCTCGCCTTACAAGAAATACACTCTGCTTTTGAGAAAAGGGCACACTTCTACTCTACTGTGTTTCCTATAGGGTCCGAAGAGTGAGCTTTCTCAGAAGAAATGAACTGTGCTTCCTACACACACTGACTATATTTAGTACAACTCTGATTAGGAAACTGACAAGAACAGTTGATCCTCTTCAGTCCAATACACTGTACATGCTGGGAACAGACGCCAGTGCTATTTGCCCTGTGTATGACAATGAGAGCGCAATAGTGACTCTTCTTACCAGAAAACAACTCTTGCTCGTAGGACCAGAAACTGCATGTGATTCAACTCCATTTAAGACTGCGAAACAAACGCTAGCTCCCTTACAAGAAACACACTCTGCTTTTGAGAAAAGAGCACTCTTCTACTCTACTGTGTTTCCCAAAGGGCCAAAACAGTGAGTTTGCTCAGAACAAAAGAACTGTGCTTCCTACACACACGGCCATATCTAGTTCAATTCTGCTTAGTAAACTGACAAGAATAGTAGATCCTCTTCAGTCCAATACACTGTACTTCCTGGGAACAGACGCGAGTGCTATTTGCACTGTATATGGCAATGGGAGCGTAATAGTGACTCTTCTTACCAGAAAACATGTCTTGCTCATGGGACCAGAAACTGCATGGGATTCAACTCCATTTCTGACTCGGAAACAAACACTAGCTCGCCTTACAAGAAACACACTCTGCTTTTGAGAAAAGAGCACTTTTCTAATCTACTGTGTTTCCTATGGGATCTGAACAGTGAGCTTGCTCAGAACAAAAGAACTGTGCTTCCTACACACACGGGCCATATCTAGTTCAACTCTGCTTAGGAAATTGACAAGAACAGTATCTCCTCTTCAGTCCAATACACCGTACTTGCTGGGAACAGACACGAGTGCTATTTGCTCTGTGTATGGGAATGGGAGCGCAATAGTGACTTTCCTTACAGAAAACAACTCTTGCTCATGGGACCAAAAACTTCATGTGATTCAACTCCTTTTAGGACTGGGAAACAAACGCTAGCTCTCCTTACAAGAAACACACTCTGCTTTTGAGAAAAGAGCACTCTTCTACTCTACTGTGTTTCCTATAGAGCCAAAACAGTGAGCTTGCTCAGAACAAAAGAACTGTGCTTCCTAGACACACGGCCATATCTGGTTCAATTCTGCTTAGGAAACTGACAAGAACAGTAGATCCTCTACAGTCTAATACACTGTACATGCTAGGAACAGACGCCAGTGTATTTGTAATGTGTATGACAATTGGAGCGCAATAGTGACTCTTCTCACCAGAAGACAACTTTAGCTCGTAGGACCCGAAACTGCATGGGATTCAACTCCATTTCTGACTGGGATACAAACACTAGCTCGCCTTACAAGAAACACACTCTGCTTTTGAGAAAAGAGCACTCTTCTGCTCTTCTGTGTTTCTTTTGGGGTCCGAAGAGTGAGCTTGCTCAGAACAAAAGAACTGTGCCTCCTACACACACGGGCCATATCTAGTTCAACTGTGCTTAGGAAACTGACAAGAACAGTAGCTCCTCTTCAGTCCAATACACTGTACGTGCTGGGAACAGACGCCAGTGCTATTTGCTCTATCTATGTCAATGGGAGCGCAATAGTGTCTCTTCTTACCAGAAAACAACTCTTGCTCGTAGGACCAAAAACTGCATGTGATTCAACTCCATTTAGGACTGGGAAACAAACACTAGCTCACCTTACAAGAAACACACTCTGCTTTTGAGAAAAGAGCTCTCTTCTACGCTATAGTGTTTCCTATGTGGTCCGAAGAGTTAGCTTGCTCAGAAAAAAAGAACTGTGCTTCCTACACACACGAGTCATATCTAGTTCAACTCTGCTTAGGAAACTGACAAAAATAGTAGCTCCTCTTCAGTCCAATACACTGTACTTTCTGGGAACAGACGCGAGTGCTATTTGCACTGTGTAGGGGAATGTGAGCGCAATAGTGACTATCCTTACCAGAAAACAACTCTTCCTCATGGGACCAAAAACTGCATGTGATTCAACTCCATTTAGGACTGTGAAACAAACGCTAGCTCGCCTTACAAGAAACACACTCTGCTTTTGAAAAAAGAGCACTCTTCTTCTCTACTGTGTTTCCAATAGGGCCAGAATAGTGAGCTTGCTCAGAACAAAAGAAGTTTTCTTCCTACACACACGGGCTATATCTACTTCAACTCTGCTTAGGAAACTGACAAGAACAGTAGCTCCTCTTCAGTCCAATACAATGTACATCCTGGGAACAGATGCCAGTGCTATTTGCCCTGTGTATGGTAATGGGATCGCAATAGTGACTCTTCTTAAAAGAAAACAACTCTTGCTTGTAGGACCAGAAACTGCATGTGATTCAACTCCATTTAGAACTGGGAAACAAATGCTAGCTCGCCTTACATTATACACACTCTGCTTTTGAGAAAAGAGCACTCTTCTACTCTACTGTGTTTCCTATGGGGTCCGAACAGTGAGCTTGCTCCGAACAAAAGAACCGTGCTTCCTACACACACATGCCATATCTAGTTAATCTCTGCGTAGGAAACTGACAAGAACAGTAGCTCCTCTAAAGTCCAATACACTGTACTTGCTGGGAACAGACACGCTATTTGCACTGTGTATGGGAATGGGAGCACAATAGTGACTTTCCTTACCAGAAAACAACTCTTGCTCGTGAGACCAAAAACTGCATGTGATTCAATTCCATTTAGGACTGGAAACAAACGCTAGCATGCCTTACAAGAAACACACTCTGCTTTTGAGAAAAGAGCACTCTTCTACTCTTCTGTGTTTTTTTTTTTGGGTCCAAACAGTGTGCTTGCTCAGAACAAAAGAACTGTGCTTCCTACACACACGGGCCATATCTAGTTCAACTCTGCTTAGGAAACTGACAAGAACAGTAGCTCCTCTTCAGTCCAATACACAGTACTTGCTGGGAACAGACGCGAGAGCTATTTGCACTGTATATGGCAATGGGCGCCCAATAGTGACTCTTCTTACCAGAAAACAACTCTTGCTCATAAGACCAAAAACTGCATGGGATTCAACTCTATTTCAGACTGGGAAACAAACACTAGCTAGACTTACAAGAAACACACTCTGCTTTTGAGAAAAAAGCACTCTTCTACTCTACTGTGTTTCCTATAGGGCCAGAACAGTGAGCTTGCTCCGAACAAAAGAACTGTGCTTTCTACTCACACGGTCATATCTAGTTCAATTCTGCTTAGGAAACTGACAAGAACAGTAGCTCCTCTTCAGTCGAATACACTCTACATGCTGGGAACAGACGCCAGTGTTATTTGCCCTGTGTATGACATTGGGAGCGCAATAGTGACCCTTCTTACTAGAAAACAACTCTTGCTTGTAGGACCAGAAACTGCATGTGATTCAACTCCTTTTAGGACTGGGTAACAAACGCTAGCTCGCCCTAAAAGAAACACACTCTACTTTTGAGAAAAGAGCACTCTTCTACTCTACTGTGTTTACTATGGGTTCGAACAGTGAGCTTGCACAGAACAAAAGATGTGCTTCCAACACACAAGGGCCATATCTAGTTCAACTCTGCTTAGGAAACTGACAAGAACAGTAGATCCTCCTCAGTCCAATACACTGTACATGCTGGGAACAGACGCCAGTGCTATTTGCCCTGTGTATGACAATGGGAACGCAATAGTGACTCTTCTTACCAGAAAACAACTCTTGCTCGTAGGACCAAAAACTGCATGTGATTCAACTCCATGTAGGACTGGGAAACAAACACTAGCTCGCCTTACAAGAAACACACTCTGCTTTTGAGAAAAGAGCACTCTTCTACTCTACTGTGTTTCCTATAGGGCCAAAACAGTGAGCTTGCTCAGAACAAAAGAACTGTGCTTCCTACACACACGGGCCATATCCAGTTCAACTCTGCTTAGGAAACTGACAAGAACAGTAGCTCATCTTCAGTCCAATAAACTGTACTTCTTGGGAACAGACGCCAGTGCTATTTGCACTATGCATGGCAATGGGAGTGCAATAGTGACTTTCCTTACCAGAAAACAACTCTAGCTCATAGGACCAAAAACTGCATGTGATTCAACTCCATTTAGGACTGGGAAACAAACGGTAGCTCGCCTTACAAGAAACACACTCTGCTTTTGAGAAAAGAGCACTCTTCTACTCTACTGTGTTTCCTACAAGGCCAAAACAGTGAGCTTGCTCAGAACAAAAGAACTGTGCTTCTTACACATACAGCCATATCTAGTTCAATTATGGTTAGTAAACTGACAAGAACAGTAGATTCTCTTCCGTCCCATACACTGTACTTGCTAGGAAGACACGCCACTGCTATTTGCCCTGTGTATGACAATGGGAGCACAATAGTGACTCTTCTTACCAGAAAACAACTTTTGCTCGTAGGACCAGAAACTGCATGTGATTCAACTCCATTTAGGACTGGGAAACAAAAGCTAGCTCGACTTACAAGAAACACACTCTGCTTTTGAGAAAAGAGCACTCTTCTTCTCCAATGTGTTTCCTATAGGGCCAGAATAGTGAGCTTGCTCAGAACAAAAGAACTGTGCTTTCTACACACACCGACTATATCTAGTTCAACTCTGCTTAAGAAACTGACAAGAACAGTAGATCCTCTTCAGGCCAATACACTGTACATGCTGGGAACAGACGCCAGTGCTATTTGCCCTGTGTATGACAATGAGAGCGCAATAGTGACTCTTCTTACCAGAAAACAACTCTTGCTCCTAGGATCAGAAATACATGTGATTCAACTCCATTTAGGACTGCGAAATAAACGCTAGCTCGCCTTACAAGAAACACACTCTGCTTTTGAGAAAAGAGCACTCTTCTACTCTACAGTGTTTCCTATGGGGTCCGAACAGTGAGCTTGCTCAGAACAAAAGAACTGTGATTCCTACACACACGGGCCATATCTAGTTCATCTCTACTTAGGAAACTGACAAGAACAGTAGCTCCTCTTCAGTCCAATACACTGTACACGAGGGGAATAGATGCCAGTGCTATTTGCAATGTGTATGAAAATGGGACGGCAATAGTACTCTTCTTACCAGGAAACAACTCTTGCTCGTAGGACCAGAAACTGCATGTGATTCAACTCCATTTAGGACTGGGAAACAAACGCTAGCTCGCCTTACAAGAAACACACTCTGATTTTGAGAAAAGAGAAGTCTTCTACTCTACTGTGTTTCCTATGGGATCCGAACAGTGAGCTTGCTCAGAACAAAAGAACTGTGCTTCCTACACACACGGGCCATATCTAGATCAATTCTGCTTAGGAAACTGACAAGGACAGTAGATCATCTTCAGTCCAATACACTGCACATGCTGGGAACAGACGCGATTGCTATTTGCCCTGTGTATGTCAATGGAAGCGCAATAGTGACTCTCCTTACCAGAAAACAACTCTTGCTCCTACGACCAGAAACTGCATGTGATTCAACTCCATTTAGGACTGGGAAACAAACGCTAGCTCGCCTTACAAGAAACACACTCTGCTTTTGAGAAAAGAGCACTCTTCTACTCTACTGTGTTTCCTTTGGGGTCCAAACAGTGAGCTTGCTCAGAACAAAAGAACTGTGTTTCCTACACACACGGGTCATATCTAGTTCAACTCTGCTTAGGAAACTGACAAGAACAGTAATTGCTCCTCAGTCCAATACACTGTACATGCTGGGAACAGACGCGAGTGCTATTTGCACTGTATATGTCAATGGGAGCCCAATAGTGACTCTTCTTACCAGAAAACAACTCTTGCTCGTAGGACCAGAAACTGCATGGGATTCAACTCCATTTCAGACTGGGAAACAAACACTAGCTCGCCTTACAAGAAACACACTCTGCTTTTCAGAAAAGAGCACTCTTCTACTCTACAGTGTTTCCTATGAGGTCCGAACAGTGAGCTTGTTCAGAACAAAAGAACTGTGCTTCCTACACACAGTGCCCATATCTAGTTCAACTCTGCTTAGGAAACTGACAAGAACAGTAGTTCCTCTTCAGTCCAGTACACTGTACTTGCTGCAGACAGAAGCAAGCGCTATTTGCACTGTGTATGGCAATGGGAGCACAATAGTGACTATTCTTACCAGAAAACAAGTCTTGCTCGTAGGACTAGAAACTGCATGGGATTCAACTTTATTTCTGACTGGGAAACAAACACTAGCTCACCTTACAAGAAACACACTCTGCTTTTGAGAAAAGAGAATTCTTCCACTCTACTGTGTTTCCTATGGGATCCGAACAGTGAGCTTGCTCAGAACAAAAGAACTGTGCTTCCTACACACACGGTCATATCTAGTTCTATTCTGCTTAGGAAACTGACAAGAATAGTAGATCCTCTTCAGTCCAATACACTGAAGTTGCTGGAAAGAGACACGAGTGCTATTTGCCCTGTGTATGACAATGTGAGAGCAATAGTGACTCTTCTTACCAGAAAACAACTCTTGCTCGTAGGACCAGAAACTGCATGTGATTCAACTCCATTTAGGACTGGGAAACAAACGCTAGCTTGCCTTACAAGAAACACACTCTGCTTTTGAGAAAAGAGCCCTCTTCTACTTCAAAGTGTTTCCTATGGGGTCCGAAAAGTGAGTTTGCTCAGAACAAAATAACTGTACTTCCTACACACACAAGCCATATCTAGTTCAACTCTGCTTAGGAAACTGACAAGAACAGTAGCTCCTCTTCAGTCCAATACACTGTAATTCCTGGGAACAGACACGAGTGCTATTTGCACTGTGTATGGCAATGGGAGCGTAATAGTGACTCTTCTTATCAGAAAACAACTCTTGCTCGTAGGACCAGAAACTGCATGGGATTCAACTCCGTTTCAGACTGGGAAACAAACACTAGCTTGCCTTACAAGAAACACACTCTGCTTTTGATAAAAGAGCACTCTTCTACTCTACTGTGTTTCCTATGAGGTCTGAACAGTGAGCTTGCTTAGAACAAAAGAACTGTGCTTTCAACACACAGGGGCCATATCTAGTTCAACTCTGCTTAGGAAACTGACAAGAACATTAGTTCCTCTTCAATCCAATACACTGTACTTGCTGCGAACAGACGCGAGCGCTATTTGCACTGTGTATGGCAATGGGAGCGCAATAGTGACTCTTCTTACCAGAAAACAACTCTTGCTCGTAGGACCAGAAACTGCATTGGATTAAACTTTATTTCTGACTGGGAAACAAACACTAGCTCGCCTTACAAGAAACACACTCTGCTTTTGAGAAAAGAGCACTCTTCTACTCTACTGTGTTTCCTATGGGATCCGAACAGTAGCTTGCTCAGAACAAAAGAACTGTGCTTCCTACACACACGGCCATATCTAGTTCAACTCTGCTTCGGAAACTGACAAGAACAGTAGCTCCTCTTCAGTCCAGTACACTGTACTTGCTGGGAACAGACACGCTATTTGCACTGTGTAGGGGAATGGGAGCACAATAGTGACTTTCCTTACCAGAAAAAAACTCTTGCTCATGGGACCAAAAACTGCATGTGATTCAACTCCATTTAGGACTGGGAAACAAACACTGGCTCGCCTTACAAGAAACACACTCTGCTTTTGAGAAAAGAGCCCTCTTCTAATCTAAAGTGTTTCCTATGTGGTCCGAACAGTGAGCTTGCTCAGAAAAGAAATGTGCTTCCTACACACAGGGGCCATATCTAGTTCAACTCTGCTTAGGAAACTGACAAGAACAGTTGCTCATCTTCAGTCCAGTACACTGTACTTGCTGCGAACAAACGGGAGTGCTATTTGCCTTGTGTATGGCAATGGGAGCGCAATAGTGACACTACTTACCAGAAAACAACTCTTGCTCGTAGGACCAAAAACTGCATGTGATTCAACTCCATTTAGGACTGGGAAACAAACGCTAGCTCGCCTTACAAGAAACACACGCTGCTTTTGAGAAAAGAGCACTCTTCTACTCTACTGAGTTTCCTATAGGGCCAGAACAGTGAGCTTGCTCAGAACAAAAGAACTGTGCTTCCTAAACACATGGGCCATATCTAGATAAATTCTGCATAGGAAACTGACAAGGACAGTAGATCCTCTTGAGTCCAATACTCTGTACATGCTGGGAACAGACACCAGTGCTATTTGCCCTGTGTATAAAAATGGGAGCACAATAGTGACTCTTCTTACCAGAAAACAACTCTTGCTCGTAGGACCAGAAACTGCATGTGATTCAACTCCATTTAGGACTGAAAAACAAACGCTAGCTCGCCTTACAAGAAACACACACTGCTTTTGAGAAAAGCGCACTCTTCTACTCTACTGTGTTTCTTATGAGGTCAGAACAGTGAGCTTTCTCAGAACAAAAGAACTGTGCTTCCTACACACACTGGCCATATCTAGATCAATTCTGCTTAGGAAACTGACAAGAACAGTAGCTCATCTTCAGTCCAGTACACTGTACTTGCTGCGAACAAACGGGAGTGCTATTTGCCTTGTGTATGGCAATGGGAGCGCAATAGTGACACTACTTACCAGAAAACAACTCTTGCTCATAGGACCAAAAACTGCATGTGATTCAACTCCATTTAGGACTGGGAAACAAACGCTAGCTCGCCTTACAAGAAACACACTCTACTTTTGAGAAAAGAGCACTCTTCTACTCTACTGAGTTTCCTATAGGGCCAGAACAGTGAGCTTGCTCAGAACAAAAGAACTGTGCTTCCTAAACACATGGGCCATATCTAGATCAATTCTGCATAGGAAACTGACAAGGACAGTAGATCCTCTTGAGTCCAATACACTGTACATGCTGGGAACAGACACCAGTGCTATTTGCCCTGTGTATAAAAATGGGAGCACAATAGTGACTCTTCTTACCAGAAAACAACTCTTGCTCGTAGGACCAGAAACTGCATGTGATTCAACTCCATTTAGGACTGAAAAACAAACGCTAGCTCGCCTTACAAGAAACACACCCTGCTTTTGAGAAAAGCGCACTCTTCTACTCTACTGTGTTTCTTATGAGGTCAGAACAGTGAGCTTTCTCAGAACAAAAGAACTGTGCTTCCTACACACACTGGCCATATCTAGATCAATTCTGCTTAGGAAACTGACAAGGACAGTAGATCTTCTTCAGTCCAATACACTGTACATGCTGGGAACAGACGCGAGTGCTATTTGACCTGTGTATGTCATATGGAGCGCAATAGTGACTCTTCTTACCAGAAAACAACTCTTGCTCGTAGGACCAAAAGCTACATGTGATTCAACTCCATTTAGGACTGGGAAACAAACGCTATATCGCCTTACAAGAAACACACTCTGCTTTTGAGAAAAGAGCACTATTCTACTCTACTGTGTTTCCTATAGGGCCAAAACAATGAGCTTGCTCAGAACAAAAGAACTGTGCTTCCTACACACACGGTCAAACCTAGTTCAATTCTGCTTAGGAAACTGACAAGAATAGTAGATCCTCTTCAGTCCAATACACTCTACTTGCTGGGAAGAGACGCGAGTGCTATTTGCCCTGTGTATGACAATGGGAGCGCAATAGTGACTCTTCTTACCAGAAAACAACTCTTGCTCGTAGGACCAGAAACTGCATGTGATTCAACTCCATTTAGGACTGGGAAACAAACGCTAGCTTGCCTTACAAGAAACACACTCTGCTTTTGAGAAAAGAGCCCTCTTCTACTTTAAAGTGTTTCCTATGGTGTCCGAACAGCGAGCTTGCTCAGAACAAAAGAACTGTGCTTCCTACACACACAAGCCATATCTAGTTCAACTCTGCTTAGGAAACTGACAAGAACAGTAGCTCCTCTTCAGTGCAATACACTGTAATTCCTGAGAACAGACATGAGTGCTATTTGCACTGTGTATGGCAATGGGAGCGCAATAGTGACTCTTCTTACCAGAAAACAACTCTTGCTCGTAGGACCAGAAACTGCATGTGATTCAACTCCATTTAGGACTACGAAACAAACGCTAGCTCGCCTTACAAGAAACACACTCTGCTCTTGAGAAAAGAGCCCTATTCTACTCTAAAGTGTTTCCTATGGGGTCCGAACAGTGTGCTTGCTCAGAACAAAAGTACTGTGCTTCCTACACACAGGGGCCATATCTAGTTCAACTCTGCTTAGGAAACTGACAAGAACAGTAGCTCCTCTTCAGTCCAATACACTGTACTTGCTGGGAACAGACACGCTATTTGCACTGTGTAGGGGAATGGGAGCACAATAATGACTTTCCTTACCAGAAAACAGCTCTTGCTCATGGGACCAAAAACTGCATGTGATTCAACTCCATTTAGGACTGGGAAACAAACGCTAGCTCGCCTTACAAGAAACACACTCTGCTTTTGAGAAAAGAGCACTCTTCTACTCAACTCTGTTTTCAAAAGAGCCAAAACAGTGAGCTTGCTCAGAAGAAAAGGACTGTGCTTCCTACACACGGCCATATCTGGTTCAATTCTGCTTAGGAAACTGACAAGAACAGTAGGTCCTCTTCAGTCCATTACACTGTACATGCTGGGAATAGAGGCCAGTGCTATTTGCGTTGTGTATGACAATGGGAGCGCAATAGTTACTCTTCTTACTAGAAAACAACTCTTGCTCGTAGGACCAGAAACAGCATGTGATTCAACTCCATTTAGGACTGCGAAACAAACGCTAGCTAGCCTTACAAGAAACACACTCTGCTTCTGAGAAAAGAGCACACTTCTACTCTACTTTGTTTCCTTTGGGGTCCAAACAGTGAGCAAGCTCAGAACAAAAGAACTGTGCTTCCTACACACACGGCCCATATCTAGTTCAACTCTGCTTAGGAAACTGACAAGAACAGTAGCTCCTCTTCAGTCCAATACCCTGTACTTGCTGGGAACAGACGCGAGTGCTATTTGCACTGTATATGGCAATGGAAGTGCAATAGTGACTCTTCTTACCAGAAAACAACTCTTGCTCGTAGGACCAGAAACTATATGGGATTCAAATCCATTTAGGACTGCGAAAAAAACGCTAGCTCGCCTTACAAGAAACACACTCTGCTTTTGAGAAAAGAGCACTTTTCTACTCTACTGTGTTCCCTTTGGGGTCCAAACAGTGAGCTTGCTCAGAACAAAACAACTGTGCTTCCTAAACACACGGGCCACATCTAGTTCAACTCTGTGTAGGAAACGAACAAGAACAGTAGCTCCTATTCAGTCAAATACACTGTACTTGCTGGGAAAAGACGCGAGAGCTATTTGCACTGTATATGGCAATGGGATCCCAATAGTGACTCTTCTTACCAGAAAACAACTCTTGCTCGTAGGACCAAAAACTGCATGGGATTCAACTCCATTTCTGACTGGGAAACAAACACTAGCTCGCCTTACAAGAAACACACTCTGCTTTTGAGAAAAGAGCACTCTTCTACTCTACAGTCTTTCCTATGGGGTCCGAATAGTGAGCTTGCTCAGAAAAAAAGAACTGTGCTTCCTACACACACGGGCCATATCTAGTTCATCTCTACTTAGGAAACTGACAAGAACAGTAGCTCCTCTTCAGTCCAATACACTGTACACGAGGGGAACAGATGCCAGTGCTATTTGCAATGTGTATGAAAATGGGACTGCAATAGTACTCTTCTTACCAGGAAACAACTCTTGCTCGTAGGACCAGAAACTGCATGTGATTCAACTCCATTTAGGACTGAAAAAAAAAAACGCTAGCTCAATTTACAAGAAACACACGCTGTGTTGAGAAAAGTGCACTCTTCTACTCTACTGTGTTTCTTATGAGGTCAGAACAGTAAGCTTGCTCAGAACAAAAGAACTGGGCTTCCTACACACAGGGTCATATCTATTTGAATTCTGCTTAGGAAACTGACAAGAATAGTAGATCCTCTTCAGGCCAATACTCTATAGTTGCTGGGAACAGACGTGAGTGCTATTTGCCCTGTGTATGAAAATGGGAGAGCAATAGTGACTCTTCTTACCAGAAAACAACTCTTGCTCATAGGACCAGAAACTGCATGTGACTCAACTCCATTTAGGACTGGGAAACAAACGCTAGCTCGCCTTACAAGAAAGACACTCTGCTTTTGAGAAAAGAGAAGTCTTATACTCTACTGTGTTTCCTATGGGATCCGAACAGTGAGCTTGCTCAGAACAAAAGAACTGTGCTTCCTACACACACCAACTATATCTAGTTCAACTCTGCTTAGGAAACTGACAAGAACAGTAGCTCATCTTCAATCCAATACACTGTACATGCTTTGAGCAGACGCCAGTGCTATTTGCCCTGTGTATGACAATGGGAGCACAATAGTGAGTCTTCTTACCAGAAAACAACTCTTGCTTGTAGTACCAGAAACTGCATATGATTCAACTCCATTTAGGACTACGAAACAAACGCTAGCTCGCCTTACAAGAAACACACTCTGCTTTTGAGAAAAGAGCACTCTTCTACTCTACAGTGTTTCCCATGGGTTCCGAACAGTGAGCTTGCTCAGAACAAAAGAACTGTGCTTCCTACACACACGGGCCATATCTAGTTCAACTCTACTTAGGAAACTGACAAGAACAGTAGCTCCTCTTAAGTCCAATACACTGTACTTAATGGGAACAGACGCGAAGGCTATTTGCACTGGGTATGGCAATGGGAGCACAATAGTGGCTTTCCTAGCCAGAAAACAACTCTTGCACATAGGACCAAAAACTGCATGTGATTCAACTCCATTTAGGATTGGGAACCAAAAAATAGCTCGCCTTACAAAAAAACACACTTTACTTTTGAGAAAAGAACACTCTTCTACACTACTGTGTTTCCTATAGTGCCAGAACATTGAGCTTGCTCAGAACAAATGAACTGTGCTTCCTACACACACGGCCATATCTAGTTCAATTCTGCTTAGGAAACTGACAGGAACAGTAGATCCTCTTCAGTCCAATACACTGTACACGAGGGGAACAGATGCCAGTGCTATTTGCAATGTGTATGAAAATGGGACCGCAATAGTTCTCTTCTTACCAGGAAACAATTCTTGCTCGTAGGACCAGAAACTGCATGTGATTCAACTCCACTTAGGACTTAAAAAAAAAAAAGTTAGCTCGCCTTACAAGAAACACACTATGCTTTTGAGAAAAGGGCACTCTTCTACTCTACTGTGTTTCATATGGGGTCAGAACAGTGAGCTTGCTCAGAACAAAAGAACTGTGCTTCCTACACACACGGGCCATATCTAGTTCAATTCTGCTTAGGAAACTGACAAGGACAGTAGATCATCTTCAGTCCAATACACTGCACATGCTGGGAACAGACGCGATTACTATATGCCCTGTGTATGTCAATGGAAGCACAATAGTGACTCTCCTTACCAGAAAACAACTCTTGCTCGTAGGACCAGAAACTGCATGTGATTCAACTCCATTTAGGACTGGGAAACAAACGCTAGCTCGCCTTACAAGAAACACACTCTGCTTTTGAGAAAAGAGCACTCGTCTACTCTACTGTGTTTCCTTTGGGGTCCAAACAGTGAGCTTGCTCAGAACAAAAGAACTGTGCTTCCTACACACACGGGCCATATCTAGTTCAACTCTGCTTAGGAAACTGACAAGAACAGTAATTGCTCTTCAGTCCAATACACTGTACATGCTGGGAACAGACGCGAGTGCTATTTGCACTCTATATGTCAATGGGAGCGCAATAGTGACTCTTCTTACCAGAAAACAACTCTTGCTCGTAGGACCAGAAACTGCATGGGATTCAACTCCATTTCAGACTGGGAAACAAACACTAGCTCGCCTTACAAGAAACACACTCTGCTTTTCAGAAAAGAGCACTCTTCTACTCTACAGTGTTTCCTATGAGGTCCGAACAGTGAGCTTGTTCAGAACAAAAGAACTGTGCTTCTTACACACGGTGCCCATATCTAGTTCAACTCTGCTTAGGAAACTGACAAGAACAGTAGTTCCTCTTCAGTCCAGTACACTGTACTTGCTGCAGACAGAAGCAAGCGCTATTTGCACTGTGTATGGCAATGGGAGCACAATAGTGACTATTCTTACCAGAAAACAAGTCTTGCTCATAGGACTAGAAACTGCATGGGATTCAACTTTATTTCTGACTGGGAAACAAACACCAGCTCACCTTACAAGAAACACACTCTGCTTTTGAGAAAAGAGAACTCTTCTACTCTACTGTGTTTCCTATGGGATCCGAACAGTGAGCTTGCTCAGAACAAAAGAACTGTGCTTCCTACACACACGGTCATATCTAGTTCAATTCTGCTTAGGAAACTGACAAGAATAGTAGATCCTCTTCAGTCCAATACACTGAAGTTGCTGGGAAGAGACACGAGTGCTATTTGCCCTGTGCATGACAATGGGAGAGCAATAGTGACTCTTCTTACCAGAAAACAACTCTTGCTCGTAGGACCAGAAATTGCATGTGATTCAACTCCATTTAGGACTGGGAAACAAACGCTAGCTCGCCTTACAAAAAACACACTCTGCTTTTGAGAAAAGAGCCCTCTTCTACTTTAAAGTGTTTCCTATGGGGTCCGAAAAGTGAGTTTGCTCAGAACAAAAGAACTTTGCTTCCTACACACACAAGCCATATCTAGTTCAACTCTGCTTAGGAAACTGACAAGAACAGTAGCTCCTCTTCAGTCCAATACACTGTAATTCCTGGGAACAGACATGAGTGCTATTTGCACTGTATATGGCAATGGGAGCGTAATAGTGACTCTTCTTATCAGAAAACAACTCTTGCTCGTAGGACCAGAAACTGCATGGGATTCAACTCCGTTTCAGACTGGGAAACAAACACTAGCTCGCCTTACAAGAAACACACTCTGCTTTTGATAAAAGAGCACTCTTCTACTCTACTGTGCTTCCTATGAGGTCTGAACAGTGAGCTTGCTTAGAACAAAAGAACTGTGCTTTCAACACACAGGGGCCATATCTAGTTCAACTCTGCTTAGGAAACTGACAAGAACATTAGTTCCTCTTCAATCCAATACACTGTACTTGCTGCGAACAGACACGAGCGCTATTTGCACTGTGTATGGCAATGGGAGAGCAATAGTGACTCTTCTTACCAGAAAACAACTCTTGCTCGTAGGACCAGAAACTGCATTGGATTAAACTTTATTTCTGACTGGGAAACAAACACTAGCTCGCCTTACAAGAAACACACTCTGCTTTTGAGAAAAGAGCACTCTTCTACTCTACTGTGTTTCCTATGGGATCCGAACAGTAGCTTGCTCAGAACAAAAGAACTGTGCTTCCTACACACACGGCCATATCTAGTTCAACTCTGCTTCGGAAACTGACAAGAACAGTAGCTCCTCTTCAGTCCAGTACACTGTACTTGCTGGGAACAGACACGCTATTTGCACTGTGTAGGGGAATGGGAGCACAATAGTGACTTTCCTTACCAGAAAAAAACTCTTGCTCATGTGACCAAAAACTGCATGTGATTCAACTCCATTTAGGACTGGGAAACAAACGCTTGCTCGCCTTACAAGAAACACACTCTGCTTTTAAGAAAAGAGCACTCTTCTACTCTACTCTGTTTTCAAAAGAGCCAAAACAGTGAGCTTGCTCAGAAAAAAAGGACTGTGCTTCCTACACACACGGCCATATCTGGTTCAATTCTTCTTAGGAAACTGACAAGAACAGTAGGTCCTCTTCAGTCCAATACACTGTACATGCTGGGAATAGACGCCAGTGCTATTTTTGTTGTGTATGACAATGGGAGCACAATAGTGACTCTTCTTACCAGAAAACAACTGTTGCTCGTAAAACCAGAAACTGCATGTGATTCAACTCCATTTAGGACTGCGAAACAAATGCTAGCTAGCCTTACAAGAAACACACTCTGCTTCTGAGAAAAGAGCACTCTTCTACTCTACTTTGTTTCCTTTGGGGTCCAAACAGTGAGCTTGCTCAGAACAAAAGAACTGTGCTTCCTAAACACACGGGCCATATCTAGTTCAACTCTGTGTAGGAAACTGACAAGAACAGTAGCTCCTATTCAGTCCAATACACTGTACTTGCTGGGAAAAGACGCGAGAGCTATTTGCACTGTATATGGCAATGGGAACCAAATAGTGACTCTTCTTACCAGAAAACAACTCTTGCTCGTAGGACCAGAAACTGCATGGGATTCAAATCCATTTAGGACTGCGAAACAAACGCTACCTAGCCTTAAAAGAAACACACAATGCTTTTGAGAAAAGAGCACTTTTCTACTCTACTGTGTTTCCTTTGGGGTCCAAACAGTGAGCTTGCTCAGAACAAAAGAACTGTGCTTCCTAAACACACGGGCCATATCTAGTTCAACTCTGTGTAGGAAACGGACAAGAACAGTAGCTCCTATTCAGTCCAATACACTGTACTTGCTGGGAAAAGATGCGAGAGCTATTTGCACTGTATATGGCAATTGGATCCCAATAGTGACTCTTCTTACCAGAAAACAACTCTTGCTCGTAGGACCAAAAACTGCATGGGATTCAACTCCATTTCTGACTGGGAAACAAACACTAGCTCGCCTTACAAGAAACACACTCTGCTCTTGAGAAAAGAGCCCTCTTCTACTCTAAAGTGTTTCCTATGGGGTCCGAACAGTGAGCTTGCTCAGAACAAAAGAACTGTGCTCCCTACACACAGTAGCCATATCTAGTTCAACTCTGCTTAGGAAACTGACAAGAACAGTAGCTCATCTTCAGTCCAATACACTGTACTTGCTGCGAACAAACGCAAGTGCTATTTGCACTGTGTATGGCAATGGGAGCCCAATAGTGACACTACTTACCAGAAAACAACTCTTGCTCGTAGGACCAGAAACTGCATGTGATTCAACTCCATTTAGGACTGGGAAACAAACGCTAGCTCGCCTTACAAGAAACACACTCTGCTTTTGAGAAAAGAGCACTCTTCTACTCTACTGTGTTTTATTTAGAGCCAAAACAGTGAGCTTGCTCAGAAGAAAAGGACTGTGCTTCCTACACACACGGCCATATCTGGTTCAATTCTTCTTAGGAAACTGACAAGAACAGTAGGTCCTCTTCAGTCCAATACACTGTACATGCTGGGAATAGACGCCAGTGCTATTTGCGTTGTGTATGACAATGGGAGCACAATAGTGACTCTTCTTACCAGAAAACAACTCTTGCTCGTAAAACCAGAAACTGCATGTGATTCAACTCCATTTAGGACTGCGAAACAAATGCTAGCTAGCCTTACAAGAAACACACTCTGCTTCTGAGAAAAGAGCACTCTTCTACTCTACTTTGTTTCCTTTGGGGTCCAAACAGTGAGCTTGCTCAGAACAAAAGAACTGTGCTTCCTAAACACACGGGCCATATCTAGTTCAACTCTGTGTAGGAAACTGACAAGAACAGTAGCTCCTATTCAGTCCAATACACTGTACTTGCTGGGAAAAGACGCGAGAGCTATTTGCACTGTATATGGCAATGGGATCCCAATAGTGTCTCTTCTTACCAGAAAACAACTCTTGCTCGTAGGACCAAAAACTGCATGGGATTCAACTCCATTTCTGACTGGGAAACAAACACTGGCTTGCCTTACAAGAAACACACTCTGCTTTTGAGAAAAGAGCCCTCTTCTACTCTAAAGTGTTTCCTATGTGGTCCAAACAGTGAGCTTGCTCAGAACAAAAGAACTGTGCTTCCTACACACAGGGGCCATATCTAGTTCAACTCTGCTTAGGAAACTGACAAGAACAGTAGCTCATCTTCAGTCCAATACACTGTACTTGCTGCGAACAAACGGGAATACTATTTGCCTTGTGTATGGCAATGGGAGCGCAATAGTGACACTACTTACCAGAAAACAACTCTTGCTCGTAGGACCAAAAACTGCATGTGATTCAACTCCATTTAGGACTGGGAAACAAACACTAGCTCGCCTTACAAGAAACACACTCTGCTTTTGAGAAAAGAACACTCTTCTACTCTACTGAGTTTCCTATAGGGCCAGAACAGTGAGCTTGCTCAGAACAAAAGAACTGTGCTTCCTAAACACATGGGCCATATCTAGATCAATTCTGCATAGGAAACTGACAAGGACAGTAGATCCTCTTGAGTCCAATACACTGTACATGCTGGGAACAGACACCAGTGCTATTTGCCCTGTGTATGAAAATGGGAGCACAATAGTGACTCTTCTTACCAGAAAAAAACTCTTGCTCGTAGGACCAGAAACTGCATGTGATTCAACTCCATTTAGGACTGAAAAACAAACGCTAGCTCGCCTTACAAGAAACACACACTGCTTTTGAGAAAAGGGCACTCTTCTACTCTACTGTGTTTCTTATGAGGTCAGAACAGTGAGCTTTCTCAGAACAAAAGAACTGTGCTTCCTACACACACTGGCCATATCTAGATCAATTCTGCTTAGGAAACTGACAAGGACAGTAGATCTTCTTCAGTCCAATACACTGTACATGCTGGGAACAGACGCGAGTGCTATTTGCCCTGTGTATGTCATATGGAGCGCAATAGTGACTCTTCTTACCAGAAAACAACTCTTGCTCGTAGGACCAAAAGCTACATGTGATTCAACTCCATTTAGGACTGGGAGACAAACGCTATATCGCCTTACAAGAAACACACTCTGCTTTTGAGAAAAGAGCACTATTCTACTCTACTGTGTTTCCTATAGGGCCAAAACAATGAGCTTGCTCAGAACAAAAGAACTGTGCTTCCTACACACAGAGTCAAACCTAGTTCAATTCTGCTTAGGAAACTGACAAGAATAGTAGATCCTCTTCAGTCCAATACACACTACTTGCTGGGAAGAGACGCGAGTGCTATTTGCCCTGTGTATGACAATGGGAGCGCAATAGTGACTCTTCTTACCAGAAAACAACTCTTGCTCGTAGGACCAGAAACTGCATGTGAATCAACTCCATTTAGGACTGGGAAACAAACGCTAGCTCGCCTTACAAGAAACACACTCTGCTTCTGAGAAAAGAGCACTCTTCTACTCTACTTTGTTTCCTTTGGGGTCCAAACAGTGAGCTTGCTCAGAACAAAAGAACTGTGCTTCCTAAACACACGGGCCATATCTAGTTCAACTCTGTGTAGGAAACTGACAAGAACAGTAGCTCCTATTCAGTCCAATACACTGTACTTGCTGGGAAAAGACGCGAGAGCTATTTGCACTGTATATGGCAATGGGAACCAAATAGTGACTCTTCTTACCAGAAAACAACTCTTGCTCATAGGACCAAAAACTGCATGGGATTCAACTCCATTTCTGACTGGGAAACAAACACTGGCTCGCCTTACAAGAAACACACACTGCTTTTGAGAAAAGAGCCCTCTTCTAATCTAAAGTGTTTCCTATGTGGTCCAAACAGTGAGCTTGCTCAGAACAAAAGAACTGTGCTTCCTACACACAGGGGCCATATCTAGTTCAACTCTGCTTAGGAAACTGACAAGAACAGTAGCTCATCTTCAGTCCAATACACTGTACTTGCTGCGAACAAACGGGAATGCTATTTGCCTTGTGTATGGCAATGGGAGCGCAATAGTGACACTACTTACCAGAAAACAACTCTTGCTCGTAGGACCAAAAACTGCATGTGATTCAACTCCATTTAGGACTGGGAAACAAACGCTAGCTCGCCTTACAAGAAACACACTCTGCTTTTGAGAAAAGAGCACTCTTCTACTCTACTGTGTTTCCTATAGGGCCAGAACAGTGAGCTTGCTCAGAACAAAAGAACTGTGCTTCCTAAACACATGGGCCATATCTAGATAAATTCTGCATAGGAAACTGACAAGGACAGTAGATCCTCTTGAGTCCAATACACTGTACATGCTGGGAACAGACACCAGTGCTATTTGCCCTGTGTATGAAAATGGGAGCACAATAGTGACTCTTCTTACCAGAAAACAACTCTTGCTCGTAGGACCAGAAACTGCATGTGATTCAACTCCATTTAGGACTGAAAAACAAACGCTAGCTCGCCTTACAAGAAACACACACTGCTTTTGAGAAAAGGGCACTCTTCTACTCTACTGTGTTTCTTATGAGGTCAGAACAGTGAGCTTTCTCAGAACAAAAGAACTGTGCTTCCTACACACACTGGCCATATCTAGATCAATTCTGCTTAGGAAACTGACAAGGACAGTAGATCATCTTCAGTCCAATACACTGTACATGCTGGGAACAGGCGCGAGTGCTATTTGCCCTGTGTATGTCATATGGAGCGCAATAGTGACTCTTCTTACCAGAAAACAACTCTTGCTCGTAGGACCAAAAGCTACATATGATTCAACTCCATTTAGGACTGGGAAACAAACGCTATATCGCCTTACAAGAAACACACTCTGCTTTTGAGAAAAGAGCACTATTCTACTCTACTGTGTTTCCTATAGGGCCAAAACAATGAGCTTGCTCAGAACAAAAGAACTGTGCTTCCTACACACACGGTCAAACCTAGTTCAATTCTGCTTAGGAAACTGACAAGAATAGTAGATCCTCTTCAGTCCAATACACTCTACTTGCTGGGAAGAGACGCGAGTGCTATTTGCCCTGTGTATGACAATGGGAGCCCAATAGTGACTCTTCTTACCAGAAAACAACTCTTGCTCGTAGGACCAGAAACTGCATGTGATTCAACTCCATTTAGGACTGGGAAACAAACGCTAGTTCGCCTTACAAGAAACACACACTGCTTTTGAGAAAAGAGCCCTCTTCTACTTTAAAGTGTTTCCTATGGTGTCCGAACAGTGAGCTTGCTCAGAACAAAAGAACTGTGCTTCCTACACACACAAGCCATATCTAGTTCAACTTGCTTAGGAAACTGACAAGAACAGTAGCTCCTCTTCAGTCCAATACACTGTAATTCCTGGGAACAGACACTAGTGCTATTGGCACTGTGTATGGCAATGGGATCCCAATAGTGACTCTTCTTACCAGAAAACAACTCTTGCTCGTAGGACCAGAAACTGCATGTGATTCAACTCCATTTAGGACTACGAAACAAACGCTAGCTCGCCTTACAAGAAACACACTCTGCTCTTGAGAAAAGAGCCCTATTCTACTCTAAAGTGTTTCCTATGGTGTCCGAACAGTGAGCTTGCTCAGAACAAAAGAACTGTGCTTCCTACACACAGGGGCCATATCTAGTTCAACTCTGCTTAGGAAACTGACAAGAACAGCAGCTCATCTTCAGTCCAATACACTGTACTTGCTGGGAACAGACACGCTATTTGCACTGTGTAGGGGAATGGGAGCACAATAGTGACTTTCCTTACCAGAAAACAGCTCTTGCTCATGGGACCAAAAACTGCATGTGATTCAACTCCATTTAGGACTGGGAAACAAACGCTAGCTCGCCTTACAAGAAACACTCTCTGCTTTTGAGAAAAGAGCACTCTTCTACTCTACTCTGTTTTCAAAAGAGCCAAAACAGTGAGATTGCTGAGAACAAAAGGACTGTGCTTCCTACATACGGCCATATCTGGTTCAATTCTGCTTAGGAAACTGACAAGAACAGTAGGTCCTCTTCAGTCCATTACACTGTACATGCTGGGAATAGACGCCAGTCCTATTTGCGTTGTGTATGACAATGGGAGCGCAATAGTGACTCTTCTTACTAGAAAACAACTCTTGCTCGTAGGACCAGAAACTGCATGTGATTCAACTCCATTTAGGACTGCGAAACAAACGCTAGCTAGCCTTACAAGAAACACACTCTGCTTCTGAGAAAAGAGCACTCTTCTACTCTACTTTGTTTCCTTTGGGGTCCAAACAGTGAGCTTGCTCAGAACAAAAGAACTGTGCTTCCTACACACACGGCCCATATCTAGTTCAACTCTGCTTAGGAAACTGACAAGAACAGTAGCTGCTCTTCAGTCCAATACACTGTACTTGTTGGGAACAGACGCGAGTGCTATTTGCACTGTATATGGCAATGGAAGCGCAATAGTGACTCTTCTTACCAGAAAACAACTCTTGCTCGTAGGACCAGAAACTGCATGGGATTCAAATCCATTTAGGACTGCGAAAAAAACGCTAGCTCGCCTTACAAGAAACACACTCTGCTCTTGAGAAAAGAGCCCTCTTCTACTCTAAAGTGTTTCCTATATGGTCTGAACAGTGAGCTTGCTCAGAAAAAAAGAACTGTGCTTCCTACACACAGGGGCCATATCTAGTTCAACTCTGCTTAGGAAACTGACAAGAACAGTAGCTCATCTTCAGTACAATACACTGTACGTGCTGCGAACAAACGCGAGTGCTATTTGCACTGTGTATGGCAATGGGAGCGCAATAGTAACACTACTTACCGGAAAACAACTCTTGCTCGTAGGACCAAAAACTGCATGTGATTCAACTCCATTTAGGACTGGGAAACAAACGCTAGCTCGCCTTACAAGAAACACACTCTGCTTTTGAGAAAAGAGCACTCTTCTACTCTACTGAGTTTCCTATAGGGCCAGAACAGTGAGCTTGCTCAGAACAAAACAACTGTGCTTATTAAACACACGGGCCATATCTAGATCAATTTTGCATAGGAAACTGACAAGGACAGTAGATCCTCATGAGTTCAATACACTGTACATGCTGGGAACAGACGCCAGTGCTATTTGCCCTGTGTATGAAAATGGGACCACAATAGTGACTCTTCTTACCAGAAAACAACTCTTGCTCATAGGACCAGAAACTGCATGTGATTCAACTCCATTTAGGACTGAAAAACAAACGCTAGCTCGCCTTACAAGAAACACACACTGCTTTTGAGAAAAGGGCACTCTTCCACTCTACTGTGTTTCTTACGGGGTCAGAACAGTGAGCTTGCTCAGAACAAAAGAACTGTGCTTCCTACACACACTGGCCATATCTAGATCAACTCTGCTTAGGAAACTGACAAGGACAGTAGATCACCTTCAGTCCAATACACTGTACATGCTGGGAACAGACGCGAGTGCTATTTGCCCTGTGTATGTCATAGGGAGCGCAATAGTGACTCTTCTTACCAGAAAACAACTCTTGCTCGTAGGACCAAAAGCTACCTGTGAAACAACTCCATTTAGGACTGGGAAACAAACGCTAGATCGCCTTACAAGAAACACACTCTGCTTTTGAGAAAAGAGCACTCTTCTTCTCTACTGTGTTTCCTATAGGGCAAAAACAGTGAGCTTGCTCAGAACAAAAGAACTGTGCTTCCTACACACATGGTCAAACCTAGTTCAATTCTGCTTAGGAAACTGACAAGAATAGTAGATCCTCTTCAGTCCAATACACTGTACTTGCTGGGAAGAGACGCGAGTGCTATTTGCCCTGTGTATGACAATGGGAGCACAATAGTGACTCTTCTTACCAGAAAACAACTCTTGCTCGTAGGACCAGAAACTGCATGGGATTCAACTCCATTTAGGACTGGGAAACAAACGCTAGCTCGCCTTACAAGAAACACACTCTGCTTTTGAGAAAAGAGCACTCTTCTACTCTACTGTGTTTTATTTAGAGCCAAAACAGTGAGCTTGCTCAGAACAAATGAACTGTGCTTCCTACACACAGGGGTCATATCTAGTTCAACTCTGCTTAGGAAACTGACAAGAACAGTAGCTCCTCTTCAGTCCAATACACTGTACTTGCTGCGAACAGACGCGAGTGC
Source organism: Peromyscus eremicus (assembly GCF_949786415.1). Taxonomy (NCBI): domain Eukaryota; kingdom Metazoa; phylum Chordata; class Mammalia; order Rodentia; family Cricetidae; genus Peromyscus; species Peromyscus eremicus. The sequence continues at coordinate 31,696 of NW_026735574.1, read as the reverse complement.
TATTTGCACTGTGTATGGCAATGGAAGCACAATAGTGACTCTTCTTACCAGAAAACAACTCTTGCTCGTAGGACCAAAAACTACGTGTGATTCAACTCCATTTAGGACTGGGAAACAAACGCTAGCTCGCCTTACAAGAAACACACTCTGCTTTTGAGAAAAGAGCCCTCTTCTAATCTAAAGTGTTTCCTATGGGGTCCGAACAGTGAGCTTGCTCAGAACAAAAGAACTGTGCTTCCTACACACACGAGCCATTTCTAGTTCAACTCTGCTTAGGAAACTGACAAGAACAGTAGCTCATCTTCAGTCCAATACACTGTACTTGCTGGGAACAAACACGAGTGCTATTTGCACTGTGTATGGCAACGGGAGAGCAATAGTGACACTTCTTACCAGAAAACAACTCTTGCTCGTAGGACCAAAAACTGCATGTGATTCAACTCCATTGAGGATTGGGAAACAAACGCTAGCTCGCCTTACAAGAAACACACTCTGCTTTTGAGAAAAGAGCACTCTTCTACTCTACTGAGTTTCCTATAGGGCCAGAACAGTGAGCTTGCTCAGAACAAAACAACTGTGCTTCCTAAACACACGGGCCATATCTAGATCAATTCTGCATAGGAAACTGACAAGGACAGTAGATCCTCTTTAGTCCAATACACTGTATGCTGGGATCAAAAGCCAGTGATATTTGCACTGTATATGGCAATGGGATCCCAATAGTGACTCTTCTTACCAGAAAACAACTCTTGCTCGTAGGACCAAAAACTGCATGGGATTCAACTCCATTTCTGACTGGGAAACAAACACTAGCTCACCTTACAAGAAACACACTCTGCCCTTGAGAAAAGAGCCCTCTTCTACTCTAAAGTGTTTCCTATGGGGTCCGAACAGTGAGCTTGCTCAGAACAAAAGAACTGTGCTTCCTACACACAGGGGCCATATCTAGTTGAACTCTGCTTAGGAAACTGACAAGAACAGTAGCTCCTCTTCAGTCCAATACACTGTACTTGCTGGGAACAGACACGCTATTTGCACTGTGTAGGGGAATGGGAGCACAATAGTGACTTTCCTTACCAGAAAACAGCTCTTGCTCATGGGACCAAAAACTGCATGTGATTCAACTCCATTTAGGACTGGGAAACAAACGCTAGCTCGCCTTACAAGAAACACACTCTGCTTTTAGAAAAGAGCACTCTTCTACTCTACTCTGTTTTCAAAAGAGCCAAAACAGTGAGATTGCTCAGAACAAAAGGACTGTGCTTCCTACACACACGGGCCATATCTACTTCAACTCTGCTTAGGAAACTGACAAGAACAGTAGGTCCTCTTCAGTCCATTACACTGTACATGCTGGGAATAGACGCCAGTGCTATTTGCGTTGTGTATGACAATGGGAGCGCAATAGTGACTCTTCTTACCAGAAAACAACTCTTGCTCGTAGGACCAGAAACTGCATGTGATTCAACTCCATTTAGGACTGCGAAACAAACGCTAGCTAGCCTTACAAGAAACACACTCTGCTTCTGAGAAAAGAGCACTCTTCTACTCTACTTTGTTTCCTTTGGGGTCCAAACAGTGAGCTTGCTCAGAACAAAAGAACTGTGCTTCCTACACAAACGGGCCATATCTAGTTCAACTCTGCTTAGGAAACTGACAAGAACAGTAGCTCCTCTTCAGTCCAATACACTGTACTTGTTGGGAACAGACGCCAGTGCTATTTGCACTGTATATGGCAATGGAAGCGCAATAGTGACTCTTCTTACCAGAAAACAACTCTTGCTCGTAGGACCAGAAACTGCATGGGATTCAAATCCATTTAGGACTGGGAAACAAACGCTACCTAGCCTTAAAAGAAACACACAATGCTTTTGAGAAAAGAGCACTTTTCTACTCTACTGTGTTTCCTTTGGGGTCCAAACAGTGAGCTTGCTCAGAACAAAAGAACTGTGCTTCCTAAACACACGGGCCATATCTAGTTCAACTCTGTGTAGGAAACGGACAAGAACAGTAGCTCCTATTCAGTCCAATACACTGTACTTGCTGGGAAAAGATGCGAGAGCTATTTGCACTGTATATGGCAATGGGATCCCAATAGTGACTCTTCTTACCAGAAAACAACTCTTGCTCGTAGGACCAAAAACTGCATGGGATTCAACTCCATTTCTGACTGGGAAACAAACACTAGCTCGCTTTACAAGAAACACACTCTGCTCTTGAGAAAAGAGCCCTCTTCTACTCTAAAGTGTTTCCTATGGGGTCCGAACAGTGAGCTTGCTCAGAACAAAAGAACTGTGCTTCCTACACACAGTAGCCATATCTAGTTCAACTCTGCTTAGGAAACTGACAAGAACAGTAGCTCATCTTCAGTCCAATACACTGTACTTGCTGCGAACAAACGCAAGTGCTATTTGCACTGTGTATGGCAATGGGAGCCCAATAGTGACACTACTTACCAGAAAACAACTCTTGCTCGTAGGACCAAAAACTGCATGTGATTCAACTCCATTTAGGACTGGGAAACAAACGCTAGCTCGCCTTACAAGAAACACACTCTGCTTTTGAGAAAAGAGCACTCTTCTACTCTACTGTGTTTCCTATAGGGCCAAAACAGTGAGCTTGCTCAGAACAAAAGAACTGTGCTTCCTACACACACGGTCAAACCTAGTTCAATTCTGCTTAGGAAACTGACAAGAATAGTAGATCCTCTTCAGTCCAATACACTGTACTTGCTGAAAAGAGACGCGAGTGCTATTTGCCCTGTGTATGACAATGGGAGCGCAATAGTGACTCTTCTTACCAGAAAACAACTCTTGCTCGTAGGACCAGAAACTGCATGTGATTCAACTCCATTTAGGACTGGGAAACAAACGCTAGCTCGGCTTACAAGAAACACACTCTGCTTTTGAGAAAAGAGCACTCTTCTACTCTACTGTGTTTTATTTAGAGCCAAAACAGTGAGCTTGCTCAGAAGAAAAGGACTGTGCTTCCTACACACACGGCCATATCTGGTTCAATTCTTCTTAGGAAACTGACAAGAACAGTAGGTCCTCTTCAGTCCAATACACTGTACATGCTGGGAATAGACGCCAGTGCTATTTGCGTTGTGTATGACAATGGGAGCACAATAGTGACTCTTCTTACCAGAAAACAACTCTTGCTCGTAAAACCAGAAACTTCATGTGATTCAACTCCATTTAGGACTGCGAAACAAATGCTAGCTAGCCTTACAAGAAACACACTCTGCTTCTGAGAAAAGAGCACTCTTCTACTCTACTTTGTTTCCTTTGGGGTCCAAACAGTGAGCTTGCTCAGAACAAAAGAACTGTGCTTCCTAAACACACGGGCCATATCTAGTTCAACTCTGTGTAGGAAACTGACAAGAACAGTAGCTCCTATTCAGTCCAATACACTGTACTTGCTGGGAAAAGACGCGAGAGCTATTTGCACTGTATATGTCAATGGGATCCCAATAGTGTCTCTTCTTACCAGAAAACAACTCTTGCTCGTAGGACCAAAAACTGCATGGGATTCAACTCCATTTCTGACTGGGAAACAAACACTGGCTCGCCTTACAAGAAACACACTCTGCTTTTGAGAAAAGAGCCCTCTTCTACTCTAAAGTGTTTCCTATGTGGTCCAAACAGTGAGCTTGCTCAGAACAAAAGAACTGTGCTTCCTACACACACAAGCCATATCTAGTTCAACTCTGCTTAGGAAACTGACAAGAACAGTAGCTCATCTTCAGTCCAATACACTGTACTTGCTGCGAACAAACGGGAATACTATTTGCCTTGTGTACGGCAATGGGAGCGCAATAGTGACACTACTTACCAGAAAACAACTCTTGCTCGTAGGACCAAAAACTGCATGTGATTCAACTCCATTTAGGACTGGGAAACAAACACTAGCTCGCCTTACAAGAAACACACTCTGCTTTTGAGAAAAGAACACTCTTCTACTCTACTGAGTTTCCTATAGGGCCAGAACAGTGAGCTTGCTCAGAACAAAAGAACTGTGCTTCCTAAACACATGGGCCATATCTAGATCAATTCTGCATAGGAAACTGACAAGGACAGTAGATCCTCTTGAGTCCAATACACTGTACATGCTGGGAACAGACACCAGTGCTATTTGCCCTGTGTATGAAAATGGGAGCACAATAGTGACTCTTCTTACCAGAAAACAACTCTTGCTCGTAGGACCAGAAACTGCATGTGATTCAACTCCATTTAGGACTGAAAAACAAACGCTAGCTCGCCTTACAAGAAACACACACTGCTTTTGAGAAAAGGGCACTCTTCTACTCTACTGTGTTTCTTATGAGGTCAGAACAGTGAGCTTTCTCAGAACAAAAGAACTGTGCTTCCTACACACACTGGCCATATCTAGATCAATTCTGCTTAGGAAACTGACAAGGACAGTAGATCTTCTTCAGTCCAATACACTGTACATGCTGGGAACAGACGCGAGTGCTATTTGCCCTGTGTATGTCATATGGAGCGCAATAGTGACTCTTCTTACCAGAAAACAACTCTTGCTCGTAGGACCAAAAGCTACATGTGATTCAACTCCATTTAGGACTGGGAGACAAACGCTATATCGCCTTACAAGAAACACACTCTACTTTTGAGAAAAGAGCACTATTCTACTCTACTGTGTTTCCTATAGGGCCAAAACAATGAGCTTGCTCAGAACAAAAGAACTGTGCTTCCTACACACACAGTCAAACCTAGCTCAATTCTGCTTAGGAAACTGACAAGAATAGTAGATCCTCTTCAGTCCAATACACACTACTTGCTGGGAAGAGACGCGAGTGCTATTTGCCCTGTGTATGACAATGGGAGCGCAATAGTGACTCTTCTTACCAGAAAACAACTCTTGGTCTTAGGACCAGAAACTGCATGTGAATCAACTCCATTTAGGACTGGGAAACAAATGCTAGCTCGCCTTACAAGAAACACACTCTGCTTTTGAGAAAAGAGCCCTCTTCTACTTTAATGTGTTTCTTATGGTGTCCGAACAGTGAGCTTGCTCAGAACAAAAGAACTGTGCTTCCTACACACAAAAGCCATATCTAGTTCAACTCTGCTTAGGAAACTGACAAGAACAGTAGCTCCTCTTCAGTCCAATACACTGTAATTCCTGGGAACAGACATGAGTGCTATTTGCACTGTGTATGGCAATGGGATCCCAATAGTGACTCTTCTTACCAGAAAACAACTCTTGCTCGTAGGACCAGAAACTGCATGTGATTCAACTCCATTTAGGACTACGAAACAAACGCTAGCTCGCCTTACAAGAAACACACTCTGCTCTTGAGAAAAGAGACCTATTCTACTCTAAAGTGTGTCCTATGGTGTCCGAACAGTGAGCTTGCTCAGAACAAAAGAACTGTGCTTCCTACACACAGGGGCCATATCTAGTTCAACTCTGCTTAGGAAACTGACAAGAACAGTAGCTCATCTTCAGTCCAATACACTGTACTTGCTGGGAACAGACACGCTATTTGCACTGTGTAGGGGAATGGGAGCACGATAATGACTTTCCTTACCAGAAAACAGCTCTTGCTCATGGGACCAAAAACTGCATGTGATTCAACTCCATTTAGGACTGGGAAACAAACGCTAGCTCGCCTTACAAGAAACACACTCTGCTTTTGAGAAAAGAGCACTCTTCTACTCTACTCTGTTTCAAAAGAGCCAAAACAGTGAGCTTGCTCAGAAGAAAAGGATTGTGCTTCCTACACACGGCCATATCTGGTTCAATTCTGCTTAGGAAACTGACAAGAACAGTAGGTCCTCTTCAGTCCATTACACTGTACATGCTGGGAATAGACGCCAGTGCTATTTGCGTTGTGTATGACAATGGGAACACAATAGTGACTCTTCTTACTAGAAAACAACTCTTGCTTGTAGGACCAGAAACTGCATGTGATTCAACTCCATTTAGGACTGCGAAACAAAGCTAGCTAGCCTTACAAGAAACACACTCTGCTTCTGAGAAAAGAGCACTCTTCTACTCTACTTTGTTTCCTTTGGGGTCCAAACATGTGAGCTTGCTCAGAACAAAAGAACTGTGCTTCCTACACACACGGGCCATATCTAGTTCAACTCTGCTTAGGAAACTGACAAGAACAGTAGCTCCTCTTCAGTCCAATACACTGTACTTGTTGGGAACAGACGCGAGTGCTATTTGCACTGTATATGGCAATGGCAGCGCAATAGTGACTCTTCTTACCAGAAAACAACTCTTGCTCGTAGGACCAGAAACTGCATGGGATTCAAATCCATTTAGGACTGCGAAAAAAACGCTAGCTCGCCTTACAAGAAACACACTCTGCTCTTGAGAAAAGAGCCCTCTTCTACTCTAAAGTGTTTCCTATGGGGTCTGAACAGTGAGCTTGCTCAGAACAAAAGAACTCTGCTTCCTACACACAGGGGCCATATCTAGTTCAACTCTGCTTAGGAAACTGACAAGAACAGTAGATCATCTTCAGTCCAATACACTGTACGTGCTGCGAACAAACGCGAGTGCTATTTGCACTGTGTATGGCAATGGGAGCGCAATAATAACACTACTTACCGGAAAACAACTCTTGCTCGTAGGACCAAAAACTGCATGTGATTCAACTCCATTTAGGACTGGGAAACAAATGCTAGCTCGCCTTACAAAAAACACACTCTGCTTTTGAGAAAAGAGCACTCTTCTACTCTACTGAGTTTCCTATAGGGCCAGAACAGTGAGCTTGCTCAGAACACAAGAACTGTGCTTCCTAAACACACGGGCCATATCTTGATCAATTCTGCATAGGAAACTGACAAGGACAGTAGATCCTCATGAGTTCAATACACTGTATATGCTGGGAACAGACGCCAGTGCTATTTGCCCTGTGTATGAAAATGGGACCACAATAGTGACTCTTCTTACCAGAAAACAACTCTTGCTCATAGGACCAGAAACTGCATGTGATTCAACTCCATTTAGGAATGAAAAACAAACGCTAGCTCGCCTTACAAGAAACACACACTGCTTTTGAGAAAAGGGCACTCTTCTACTCTACTGTGTTTCTTATGGGGTCAGAACAGTGAGCTTGCTCAGAACAAAAGAACTGTGCTTCCTACACACACTGGCCATATCTAGATCAACTCTGCTTAGGAAACTGACAAGGACAGTAGATCATCTTCAGTCCAATACACTGTACATGCTGGGAACAGACGCGAGTGCTATTTGCCCTGTGTATGTCATAGGGAGCGCAATAGTGACTCTTCTTACCAGAAAACAACTCTTGCTCGTAGGACCAAAAGCTACCTGTGAAACAACTCCATTTAGGACTGGGAAACAAACGTTAGATCGCCTTACAAGAAACACACTCTGCTTTTGAGAAAAGAGCACTCTTCTACTCTACTGTGTTTCCTATAGGGCCAAAACAGTGAGCTTGCTCAGAACAAAAGAACTGTGCTTCCTACACACACGGTCAAACCTAGTTCAATTCTGCTTAGGAAACTGACAAGAATAGTAGATCCTCTTCAGTCCAATACACTGTACTTGCTGGGAAGAGACGCGAGTGCTATTTGCCCTGTGTATGACAATGGGAGCACAATAGTGACTCTTCTTACCAGAAAACAACTCTTGCTCGTAGGACCAGAAACTGCATGGGATTCAACTCCATTTAGGACTGGGAAACAAACGCTAGCTCGCCTTACAAGAAACACACTCTGCTTTTGAGAAAAGAGCACTCTTCTACTCTACTGTGTTTTATTTAGAGCCAAAACAGTGAGCTTGCTCAGAACAAATGAACTGTGCTTCCTACACACAGGGGTCATATCTAGTTCAACTCTGCTTAGGAAACTGACAAGAACAGTAGCTCCTCTTCAGTCCAATACACTGTACTTGCTGCGAACAGACGCGAGTGCTATTTGCACTGTGTATGGCAATGGGAGCGCAATAGTGACTCTTCTTACCAGAAAACAACTCTTGCTCGTAGGACCAAAAACTACGTGTGATTCAACTCCATTTAGGACTGGGAAACAAACGCTAGCTCGCCTTACAAGAAACACACTCTGCTTTTGAGAAAAGAGCCCTCTTCTAATCTAAAGTGTTTCCTATGGGGTCCGAACAGTGAGCTTGCTCAGAACAAAAGAACTGTGCTTCATACACACACGAGCCATTTCTAGTTCAACTCTGCTTAGGAAACTGACAAGAACAGTAGCTCATCTTCAGTCCAATACACTGTACTTGCTGGGAACAAACACGAGTGCTATTTGCACTGTGTATGGCAATGGGAGAGCAATAGTGACACTTCTTACCAGAAAACAACTCTTGCTCGTAGGACCAAAAACTGCATGTGATTCAACTCCATTGAGGATTGGGAAACAAACGCTAGCTCGCCTTACAAGAAACACACTCTGCTTTTGAGAAAAGAGCACTCTTCTACTCTACTGAGTTTCCTATAGGGCCAGAACAGTGAGCTTGCTCAGAACAAAACAACTGTGCTTCCTAAACACACGGGCCATATCTAGATCAATTCTGCATAGGAAACTGACAAGGACAGTAGATCCTCTTGAGTCCAATACACTGTATGTTGGGAACAGACGCCAGTGCTATTTGCCCTGTGTATGAAAATGGGAGCACAATAGTGACTCTTCTTTCCAGAAAACAACTCTTGCTCGAAGGACCAGAAACTGCATGTGATTCAACTCCATTTAGGAATGAAAAACAAACGCTAGCTCACCTTACAAGAAACACACACTGCTTTTGAGAAAAGGGCACTCTTCTACTCTACTGTGTTTCTTATGAGGTCAGAACAGTGAGCTTTCTCAGAGCAAAAGAACTGTGCTTCCTACACACACTGGCCATATCTAGATCAATTCTGCTTAGGAAACTGACAAGGACAGTAGATCATCTTCAGTCCAATACACTGTACATGCTGGGAACAGACGCGAGTGCTATTTGCCCTGTGTATGTCATATGTAGCACAATAGTGACTCTTCTTACCAGAAAACAACTCTTGCTCGTAGGACCAAAAGCTACATGTGATTCAACTCCATTTAGGACTGGGAAACAATCGCTAGATCGCCTTACAAGAAACACACTCTGCTTTTGAGAAAAGAACACTATTCTACTCTACTGTGTTTCCTATAGGGCCAAAACAATGAGCTTGCTCAGAACAAAAGAACTGTGCTTCCTACACACACGGTCAAACCTAGTTCAATTCTGCTTAAGAAACTGACAAGAATAGCAGATCCTCTTCAGTCCAATACAATGTACTTGCTGGGAAGAGACGCGAGTGCTATTTGCCCTGTGTATGACAATGGGAGCGCAATAGTGACTCTTCTTACCAGAAAACAACTCTTGCTCAAAGGACCAGAAACTGCATGTGATTCAACTCCATTTAGGACCGGAAAACAAACGCTAGCTCGCCTTACAAGAAACACACTCTGGTTTTGAGAAAAGCGCCCTTTTCTACTCTAAAGTATTTCCTATGGGGTCCGAACAGTGAGCTTTCTCAGAACAAAAGAACTGTGCTTCCTACACACGAGCCATATCTAGTTCAACTCTGCTTAGGAAACTGACAAGAACAGTAGCTCCTCTTCAGTCCAGTACACTGTACTTGCTGCAGACAGAAGCAAGCGCTATTTGCACTGTGTAGGGGAATGGGAGCGCAATAGTGACTTTCCTTACCAGAAAACAACTCTTGATCATGGGTCCAAAAACTGCATGTGATTCAACTCCATTTATGACTTGGAAACAAACGCTAGCTCGCCTTACAAGAAACACACTCTGCTTTTGAGAAAAGAGCACTCTTCTAATCTACTGTGTTTTCTTTAGAGCCAAAACAGTGAGCTTGCTCAGAACAAAAGAACTGTGCTTCCTACACACACGGGCCATATCTAGTTCAACTCTGCTTAGGAAACTGACAAGAACAGTAGCTCCTCTTCAGTCCAATACACTGTACTTGCTGGGAAAGACACCAGTGCTATTTGCCCTGTGTATGACAAAGGGACCGCAATAGTGACTCTTCTTCCCAGAAAACAACTCTAGCTCGTAGGACCAGAAACTGCATGTGATTCAACTCCATTTCGGACTGGAAAACAAACATTAGCTCGCCTTACAAGAAACACAGTCTGCTTTTGAGAAAAGAGCACTCTTCTTCTCTACAGTGTTTCCTATAGGGCCAGAATAGTGAGCTTGCTCAGAACAAAAGAACTTTGCTTCTTACATACACGGGCTATATCTAGTTCAACTCTGCTTAGGAAACTGACAAGAACAGTAGCTCCTCTTCAGTCCAATACACTGTAATTCCTGGGAACAGACACGAGTGCTATTTGCACTGTGTATAGCAATGGGAGCGCAATAGTGACTCTTCTTACCAGAAAACAACTCTTGCTCGTAGGACCAGAAACTGCATTGGATTCAAATTTATTTCTGACTGGAAAACAAACACTAGCTTGCCTTACAAGAAACACACTCTGCTTTTGAGAAAAGAGCACTCTTCTACTCTACTGTGTTTACTATGGGATCCAAACAGTAGCTTGCTCAGAACAAAAGAACTGTGCTTCCTACACACAAGGCCATATCTAGTTAAACTCTGCTTAGGAAACTGACAAGAACAGTAGCTCCTCTTCAGTCCAATACACTGTACTTGCTGGGAACAGACACGCTATTTGCACTGTGTAGGGGAATGGGAGCACAATAGTGACTTTCCTTACCAGAAAACAACTCTTGCTCATGGAACAAAAAACTGCATGTGATTCAACTCCATTTAGGACTGTGAAACAAACGCTAGCTAGCCTTACAAGAAACACACTCTGCTTCTGAGAAAAGAGCACTCTTCTACTCTACTTTGTTTCCATTGGGGTACAAACAGTGAGCTTGCTCAGAACAAAAGAACTGTGCTTCCTAAACACACGGGCCATATCTAGTTCAACTCTGTGTAGGAAACTGACAAGAACAGTAGCTCCTATTCAGTGCAATACACTGTACTTGCTGGGAAAAGACGCGAGAGCTATTTGCACTGTATATGGCAATGGGATCCCAATAGTGACTCTTCTTACCAGAAAACAACTCTTGCTCATAGGACCAAAAACTGCATGGGATTCAACTACATTTCTGACTGGGAAACAAACACTGGCTCGCCTTACAAGAAACACACTCTGCTTTTGAGAAAAGAGCCCTCTTCTAATCTAAAGTGTTTCCTATGTGGTCTGAACAGTGAGCTTGCTCAGAACAAAAGAACTGTGCTTCCTACACACAGGGGCCATATCTAGTTGAACTCTGCTTAGGAAACTGACAAGAACAGTAGCTCATCTTCAGTCCAATACACTGTACTTGCTGCGAACAAACGCGAGTGCTATTTGCTCTGTGTATGGCAATGGGAGCGCAATAGTGACACTACTTACCAGAAAACAACTCTTGCTCGTAGGACCAAAAACTGCATGTGATTCAACTCCATTTAGGACTGGGAAACAAACGCTAGCTCGCCTTACAAGAAAGGATCTCTGTTTTTGAAAAAAGAGCACTCTTCTACTCTACTGAGTTTCCTATTGGGCCAGAACAGTGAGCTTGCTCAGAACAAAAGAACTGTGCTTCCTAAACACATGGGCCATATCTAGATCAATTCTGCATAGGAAACTGACAAGGACAGTAGATCCTCTTGAGTCCAATACACTGTACATGCTGGGAACAGACGCCAGTGCTATTTGCCCTGTGTATGAAAATGGGAGCACAATAGTGACTCTTCTTACCAGAAAACAACTCTTGCTCGTAGGACCAGAAACTGCATGTGATTCAACTCCATTTAGGAATGAAAAACAAATGCTAGCTCGCCTTACAAGAAACTCACACTGCTTTTGAGAAAAGGGCACTCTTCTACTCTACTGTGTTTCTTATGAGGTCAGAACAGTGAGCTTTCTCAGAACAAAAGAACTGTACTTCCTACACACACTGGCCATATCTAGATCAATTCTGCTTAGGAAACTGACAAGGACAGTAGATCATCTTCAGTCCAATACACTGTACATGCTGGGAACAGACGCGAGTGCTATTTGCCCTGTGTATGTCATATGGAGCGCAATAGTGACTCTTCTTACCAGAAAACAACTCTTGCTCGTAGGACCAAAAGCTACATGTGATTCAACTCCATTTAGGACTGGGAAACAAACGCTGATCGCCTTACAAGAAACACACTCTGCTTTTGAGAAAAGAGCACTATTCTACTCTACTGTGTTTCCTATAGGGCCAAAACAATGAGCTTGCTCAGAACAAAAGAACTGTGCTTCCTACACACAGGGGCCATATCTAGTTCAACTCTGCTTAGGAAACTGACAAGAACAGTATCTCCTTTCAGTCCAATACACTGTACTTGCTGGGAACAGACACGCTATTTGCACTGTGTAGGGGAATGGGAGCACAATAGTGACTTTCCTTACCAGAAAACAAATCTTGCTCATGGGACCAAAAACTGCATGTGATTCAACTCCATTTAGGACTGGGAAAAAAAACGCTAGCTCGCCTTACAAGAAACACACTCTGCTTTTGAGAAAAGAGCACTCTTCTACTCTACTCTGTTTTCAAAAGAGCCAAAACAGTGAGCTTGCTCAGAAGAAAAGGATTGTGCTACCTACACCCACAGCCATATCTGTTTCAATTCAGCTTAGGAAACTGACAAGAACAGTAGGTCCTCTTCAGTCCAATATACTGTACATGCTGGGAATAGACGCCAGTGCTATTTGCATTGTGTATGACAATGGGAGCGCAATAGTGACTCTTCTTACCAGAAAACAACTCTTGCTCGTAGGACCAGAAACTGCATGGGATTCAAATCCATTTAGGACTGCGAAACAAACGCTAGCTCGCCTTACAAGAAACACACTCTGCTTTTGAGAAAAGAGCACTCTTCTACTCTACTGAGTTTCCTATAGGGCCAGAACAGTGAGCTTGCTCAGAACAAAAGAACTGTGCTTCCTAAACCCACGGGCCATATCTAGATCAATTCTGCATAGGAAACTGACAAGGACAGTAGATCCTCATGAGTCCAATACACTGTACATGCTGGGAACAGACACCAGTGCTATTTGCCCTGTGTATGACAATGGAAGCGCAATAGTGACTCTTCTTACCAGAAAACAACTCTTGCTCGTAGGACCAGAAACTGCATGTGATCCAACTCCATTTAGGATGAAAAAAAAAAAGTAGCTCGCCTTACAAGAAACACACTCTGCTTTTGAGAAAAGGGCACTCTTCTACTCTACTGTATTTCTTATGGTGTCAGAACAGTGAGCTTGCTCAGAACAAAAGAACTGTGCTTCCTACACACACGGGCCATATCTAGATCAATTCTGCTTAGGAAACTGACAAGGACAGTAGATCATCTTCAGTCCAATACACTGCACATGCTGGGAAAACACGCGAGTGCTATTTGCCATGTGTATGACAATGGAAGCGCAATAGTGACTCTTCTTACCAGAAAAAACTCTTGCTCATAGGACCAGAAACTGCATGTGATTCAACTCCATTTAGGACTGGGAAACAAACGCTAGATCGCCTTACAAGAAACACACTCTGCTTTTCAGAAAAGAGCACTCTTCTACTCTACAGTGTTTCCTATGAGGTCCGAACAGTGAGCTTGTGCAGAACAAAAGAACTGTGCTTCCTACACACAGGGCCCATATCTAGTTCAACTCTGCATAGGAAAATGACAAGAACAGTAGCTCCTATTCAGTCCAATACACTGTACTTGCTGCGAAGAGACGCAAGCGCTATTTGCACTGTGTATGGCAATGGGAGCGCAATAGTGACTCTTCTTACCAGAAAACAGGTCTTGCTCATAGGACCAGAAACTTCATGGGATACACATTTATTTCTGACTGGGAAACAAACACTAGCTCGCCTTACAAGAAACACACTCTGCTCTTGAGAAAGGAGAACTCTTCTACTCTACTGTGTTTCCTATGGGATTCGAACAGTGAGCTTGCTCAGAACAAAAGAACTGTGCTTCCTACACACACGGTCATATCTAGTTCAATTCTTTTTAGGAAACTGACAAGAACAGTAGCTCCTCTTCAGTCCAATACACTAGTTGCTGGGAACAGACGCGAGAGCTCTTTGCCCTGTGTATGACAATCGGAGAGCAATAGTGACTCTTCTTACCAGAAAACAACTCTTGCTCGTAGGACTAGAAAATGCATGTGATTCAACTCCATTTAGGACTGGGAAACAAACGCTAGCTCGCCTTACAAGAAACACACTCTGCTTTTGAGAAAAGAGTACTCTTCTACTCTACTGTGTTTCATACAGGGCCAAAACAGTGAGCTTGCTCAGAACAAAAGAACTGTGCTTCCTAAACACACGGGCCATATCTTGATCAATTCTGCATAGGAAACTGACAAGGACAGTAGATCCTCATGAGTTCAATACACTGTATATGCTGGGAACAGACGCCAGTGCTATTTGCCCTGTGTATGAAAATGGGACCACAATAGTGACTCTTCTTACCAGAAAACAACTCTTGCTCATAGGACCAGAAACTGCATGTGATTCAACTCCATTTAGGAATGAAAAACAAACGCTAGCTCGCCTTACAAGAAACACACACTGCTTTTGAGAAAAGGGCACTCTTCTACTCTACTGTGTTTCTTATGGGGTCAGAACAGTGAGCTTGCTCAGAACAAAAGAACTGTGCTTCCTACACACACTGGCCATATCTAGATCAACTCTGCTTAGGAAACTGACAAGGACAGTAGATCATCTTCAGTCCAATACACTGTACATGCTGGGAACAGACGCGAGTGCTATTTGCCCTGTGTATGTCATAGGGAGCGCAATAGTGACTCTTCTTACCAGAAAACAACTCTTGCTCGTAGGACCAAAAGCTACCTGTGAAACAACTCCATTTAGGACTGGGAAACAAACATTAGATCGCCTTACAAGAAACACACTCTGCTTTTGAGAAAAGAGCACTCTTCTACTCTACTGTGTTTCCTATAGGGCCAAAACAGTGAGCTTGCTCAGAACAAAAGAACTGTGCTTCCTACACACACGGTCAAACCTAGTTCAATTCTGCTTAGGAAACTGACAAGAATAGTAGATCCTCTTCAGTCCAATACACTGTACTTGCTGGGAAGATACGCGAGTGCTATTTGCCCTGTGTATGACAATGGGAGCACAATAGTGACTCTTCTTACCAGAAAACAACTCTTGCTCGTAGGACCAGAAACTGCATGGGATTCAACTCCATTTAGGACTGGGAAACAAACGCTAGCTCGCCTTACAAGAAACACAATCTGCTTTTGAGAAAAAACCACTTTTCTACTCTACTGTGTTTCCTTTGGGGTCCAAACAGTGAGCTTGCTCAGAACAAAAGAACTGTGCTTCCTAAACACACGGGCCATATCTAGTTCAACTCTATGTAGGAAACTGACAAGAACAGTAGCTCCTATTCAGTCCAATACACTGTACTTGCTGGGAAAAGACGCGAGAGCTATTTGCACTGTATATGGCAATCGGAGCCCAATAGTGACTCTGCTTACCAGAAAACAACTCTTGCTCGTAGGACCAAAAATTGCATGGGATTCAACTCCATTTCAGACTGGGAAACAAACACTAGCTCGCCTTACAAGAAACACACTCTGCTTTTCAGAAAAGAGCACTCTTCTACTCTTCAGTGTTTCCTATGAGGTCCGAACAGTGAGCTTGTGCAGAACAAAAGAACTGTGCTTCCTACACACAGGGCCCATATCTAGTTCAACTCTGCTTAGGAAACTGACAAGAACAGTAGTTCCTCTTCAGTCCAGTACACTGTACTTGCTGCGAACAGACGCAAGCGCTATTTGCACTGTGTATGGCAATGGGAGCGCAATAGTGACTCTTCTTACCAGAAAAAAAGTCTTGCTCGTTGGACCACAAACTGCATGGGATTCAACTTTATTTCTGGAAACAAACACTAGCTCACCTTACAGGAAACACACTCTGCTTTTGAGATAGGAGAACTCTTCTACTCTACTGTGTTTCCTATTGGATCCGAACAGTGAGCTTGCTCAGAACAAAAGAACTGTGCTTCCTACACACACAGTCATATCTAGATCAATTCTGCTTAGGAAACTGACAAGAATAGTAGATCCTCTTCAGTCCAATACACTGTAGTTGCTGGGAACAGACGCGAGTGCTATTTGCCCTGTGTATGACAATCGGAGAGCAATAGTGACTCTTCTTACCAGAAAACAACTCTTGCTCATAGGACCAGAAACTGCATGTGATTCAACTCCATTTAGGACTGGGAAACAAACCCTAGCTCGCCTTACAAGAAACACACTCTGCTTTTGAGAAAAGAGCCCTCTTCTACTCTAAAGTGTTTCCTATGGGGTCCGAAGAGTGAGCTTGCTCAGAACAAAAGAACTGTGCTTCCTACACACACAAGCCACATTTAGTTCAACTCTGCTTAGTAAACTGACAAGAACAGCAGCTCCTCTTCAGTCCAATACACTGTACTTCCTGGGAACAGACACGAGTGCTATTTGCACTGTGTATGGCAATGGGAGCGTAATAGTGACTCTTCTTATCAGAAAACAACTCTTGCTCGTAGGCCCAGAAACTGCATTGGATTCAACTCCATTTCAGACTGGGAAACGAACGCTAGCTCGCCTTACAAGAAACACTCTCTGCTTTTGAGAAAAGAGCACTCTTCTACTCTACTGTGTTTCCTATGAGGTCTGAACAGTGAGCTTGCTCAGAACAAAAGAACTGTGCATCCTACACACACAGGCAATATCTAGTACAACTCTGCATAGGAAGCTGACGAGAACAGTAGCTCCTTTTCAGTCCAATACACTGTACTTGCTGGGAACAGATGCGAGTGCTATTTGCACTGTGTATGTAAATGAGAGCGCAATAGTGACTTTCCTTACCAGAAAACAACTCTTGCTCGTAGGACCAAAAACTGCATGTGATTCAACTCCATTTACGACTGGGAAACAGACGCTAGCCTCGTCTTACAAGAAACACACTCTGCTTTTGAGAAAAGAGCACTCTTCTACTCTGCTGTTTTTCCTATAGGGCCAGTACAGTGGCTTGCTCAGAACAAAAGAACTGTGCATCCTACACACACGGGCCATTTCTAGTTCAATTCTGCTTAGGAAACTGACAAGAACAGTAGATCCTCTTCAGTCCAATACACTGTACTTGCTGGGAACAGACGCCAGTGCTATTTGCACTGTGTATTACAATGGGAGCACAATAGTGACTTTTCTTACCAGAAAACAACTCTTGCTCCTAGGACCAGAAACTGCATGTGATTCAACTCCATTTAGGACTGGGAATCAAACGCTAGCTCACGTAACAAGAAACACACTCTGCTTTTGAGAAAAGAGCACTCATCAACTCTACTGTGTTTCCTATCGGGCCAGAACAGTGAGCTTGCTCAGAACAAAAGAACTGTGCTTCCTGCACATACGGGCCATATCTAGTTCATCTCTGCTTAGGAACCTGACAAGAACAGTAGATCCTCTTCAGTCCAATACACTGTACATGCTGGGAACAGATGCCAGTGCTATTTGCCCTGTGTATGACAGTGGGAGCGAAATAGTGACTCTTCTTACCAGAAAAAACTCTTGCTCATAGGACCAGAAACTGCATGTGATTCAACTCCATTTAGGACTGGGAAACAAATGCTAGCTTGCCTTACAAGAAACACACCCTGCTTTTGAGAAAAGAGCTCTCTTTTACTCTACTGTGTCTCCTATAGGGCCAGAACAGTGAGCTTGCAAAGAACAAAAGATCTGTGCTTCCTAAACACACGGGCCATATGTACTTCAACTCTGCTTAGGAAACTGACGAGAACAGTAGCTCCTCTTCAGTCCAATACACTGTACTTGCTGCGAACAGACGTGAGCACTATTTGCACTGTGTACAGTAATAGGAGCACATAAGTGACTTTTCTTACCAGAAAACAACTCTTGCTCTTAGGACCAGAAACTGCATGTGATTCAACTCCACTTAGGACTGGGAAACAAACGCTAGCTCGCCTTACAAGAAACACACTCTGCTTTTGAGAAAAGAGCACTCTTCTACTCTACTGTGTTTCCTATAGGGCCAGAACAGTGAGCTTGCTCAGAACAAAAGAACTGTGCTTCCTATACACACGGGCCATATCTAGTTCAACTCTGCTTAGGAAACTGACAAGAACAGTAGCTCCTCTTCAGTCCAATACACTGTACTTGATTGGAACAGACGCAAGTGCTATTTGTACTGTATATGGATTTGGAGCGCAATAGTGACTCTTCTTACCAAAAAATAACTCTACTCGTAGGACCAGAAACTGCATGTGATTCAAATTCATTTAGGACTGGGAAACAAAAGCTAGCTCGCCTAACAAGAAATACACTCTGCTTTTGAGAAAAGAGCACTCTTCTTTACTACTATGAGTCCTATGGGGTCCGAAGAGTGAGCTTGCTCAGAACAAAAGAACTGTGCTTCCTACGCACACAGGCCATATCTAGTTCAACTCTGCTTAGGAAACTGACAAAAACAGTAGCTCCTCTTCAGTCCAATACACTGTACTTGCTGGGAACAGATGCAAGTGCTATTTGCACTGTGTATGTCAACGGGAGCGCAATAGTGACTTTGCTTACCAGAAAACAACTCTTGCTCGTAGGACCAGAAACTGCATGTGATTCAACTCCATTTAAGACTGGGAAACAAATGCTATCTCGCCTTACAAGAAACACACTCTGCTTTTGAGAAAAGAGCACTCTTGTACTCTACTGTGTTTCCTATAGGGCCAGAACAGTGAGCTGCTCAGAACAAAAGAACTGTGCTTCCTACACACACGGGCCATATCTATCTAGTTCAACTCTGCTTAGGAAACTGACGAGAATCTAGCTCCTCTTCAGTCCAATACACTGTACTTGCTGGGAACAGACGCGAGTGCTTTTTGCAATGTGTACAGCAAAGGGAGCACAATAGTGACACTTCTTAACAGAAAACAACTCTGGTTCTTAGGACCAGAAACTGCATGTGATTCAACTCCACTTAGGACTGGGAAACAAACACTAGCTTGCCTTACAATAAACGAGCTCTGCTTTTGAGAAAAGGGCACACTTCTACTCTACTGTGTTTCCTATGGGTTCCGAACAGTGAGCTTGCTCAGAACAAAAGAACTGTGCTTCCTACACACGGGCCAAAACTAGTTCAATTCTGCTTAGGAAACTGACAAGAACAGTAGATCCCCTTCAGTCCAATACACTGTACTTGCTGGGAACAGACGCCAGTGCTATTTGCACTGTGTATGACAATGAGAGCGCAATAGTGACTCTTCTTACCACAAAACAACTCTTTCTATCTAGGACCAGAAACTGTATGGGATTCAACTCCATTTAGGACTGGGAAACAAATGCTAGCTTGCCTTACATGAAACACACTCTGCTTTTGAGAAAAGAACACTCTTCTACTCTACTGTGTTTCCTATAGGGCTAGAACAGTGAGCTTGCTCAGAACAAAAGAAATGTGCTTCATACACACACGGGCCATATCTAGTTCAACTCTGCTTAGGAACCTGACAAGAACAATAGATCCTCTTCAGTCCAATATACTGTACATGCTGGGAACAAATGCCAGTGCTATTTGCCCTGTGTATGACAATGGTAGCGCAATAGTGACTCTTCTTACCAGAAAATACTCTTGCTTGTAGGACCAGAAACTGCATGTGATTCAAATCCATTTAGGACTGGGAAACAAACATTAGCTCGCCTTGCAAGAAACACACTATGCTTTTGAGAAAAGAGTACTCTTCTACTCTGCTGTGTTTCCTATAGGGCCAGAACAGTGAGCTTGCTCAGAACAAAAGAACTGTGCTTCCTACGCACACGGGCCATATCTAGTTCAACTCTGCATCGGAAACTGACAAGAACAGTAGATCCTCTTCAGTCCAATACACTGTACATGCTGGGAACAGACGCCAGTGCTATTTGCCCTATGTATGACAATGGGAGCACAATAGTGACTCTTCTTACCAGAAAACAACTGTTGCTTGTAGGACCAAAAACTGCATGTGATTCAACTCCATTTAGGACTGGGAGAGAAACGCTAGCTCGCCTTACAAGAAACACACTCTGCTTTTGAGAAAAGAGCACTCTTCTACTCTACTGTGTTTCCTATAGGGCCAGTACAGTGAGCTTGCTCAGAACAAAAGAACTGTGCTTCCTACACACACGGGCCATATCTAGTTCAACTCTGCTTAGGAAACTGAAGAGAACAGTAGCTCCTCTTCAGTCCAATACACTGTACTTGCTGGGATCAGATGCCAGTGCTATTTGCACTGTGTATGACAATGGGAGCGCAATAGTGACTCTTCTTACCACAAAACAACTCTTGCTCCTAGGTCCAGAAACTGCATGGGATTCAACTCCATTTAGGACTGGGAAACAAACGCTAGCTTGCCTTACAAGAAACACACTCTGCTTTGAGAAAAGAGCACTCTTCTAGTCTACTGTGTTTCCTATAGGGCCAGAACAGTGAGCTTGCTCAGAACACAAGAAATGTGCTTCATACACACGGGCCATATCTAGTTCAACTCTGCTTAGGAAACTGACAAAAACAGTAGCTCCTCTTCAGTCCAACACAGTACTTGCTGGGAACAGACACGACTGCTATTTGCACTGTGTATGTCAACGGGAGCGCAATAGTGACTTTCCTTACCAGAAAACAACTCTTGCTCGTAGGACCAAAAACTGCATGTGATTCAACTCCATTTAGGACTGGGAAACAAACGCTGGCTCGCCTTACAAGAAACACACTCTGCTTTTGAGAAAAGAGCACTCTACTACTCTACTGTGTTTCCTATAGGGCCAGTACAGTGAGCTTGCTCAGAACAAAAGAACTGTGCTTCCTACACAAATGGCCATATCCAGTTCAATTCTGCTTAGGAAACTGACAAGAACAGTAGCTCCTATTCAGTCCAATACACTGTACTTGCTGCGAAGAGACGCAAGCGCTATTTGCACTGTGTATGGCAATGGGAGCGCAATAGTGACTCTTCTTACCAGAAAACAGGTCTTTCTCATAGGACCAGAAACTTCATGGGATACACATTTATTTCTGACTGGGAAACAAACACTAGCTCGCCTTACAAGAAACACACTCTGCTCTTGAGAAAAGAGAACTCTTCTACTCTACTGTGTTTCCTATGGGATCCGAACAGTGAGCTTGCTCAGAACAAAAGAACTGTGCTTCCTACACACACGGTCATATCTAGTTCAATTCTTTTTAGGAAACTGACAAGAACAGTAGCTCCTCTTCAGTCCAATACACTAGTTGCTGGGAACAGACGCGAGAGCTCTTTGCCCTGTGTATGACAATCGGAGAGCAATAGTGACTCTTCTTACCAGAAAACAACTCTTGCTCGTAGGACTAGAAAATGCATGTGATTCAACTCCATTTAGGACTGGGAAACAAACGCTAGCTCGCCTTACAAGAAACACACTCTGCTTTTGAGAAAAGAGTACTCTTCTACTCTACTGTGTTTCATACAGGGCCAAAACAGTGAGCTTGCTCAGAACAAAAGAACTGTGCTTCCTAAACACACGGGCCATATCTTGATCAATTCTGCATAGGAAACTGACAAGGACAGTAGATCCTCATGAGTTCAATACACTGTATATGCTGGGAACAGACGCCAGTGCTATTTGCCCTGTGTATGAAAATGGGACCACAATAGTGACTCTTCTTACCAGAAAACAACTCTTGCTCATAGGACCAGAAACTGCATGTGATTCAACTCCATTTAGGAATGAAAAACAAACGCTAGCTCGCCTTACAAGAAACACACACTGCTTTTGAGAAAAGGGCACTCTTCTACTCTACTGTGTTTCTTATGGGGTCAGAACAGTGAGCTTGCTCAGAACAAAAGAACTGTGCTTCCTACACACACTGGCCATATCTAGATCAACTCTGCTTAGGAAACTGACAAGGACAGTAGATCATCTTCAGTCCAATACACTGTACATGCTGGGAACAGACGCGAGTGCTATTTGCCCTGTGTATGTCATAGGGAGCGCAATAGTGACTCTTCTTACCAGAAAACAACTCTTGCTCGTAGGACCAAAAGCTACCTGTGAAACAACTCCATTTAGGACTGGGAAACAAACATTAGATCGCCTTACAAGAAACACACTCTGCTTTTGAGAAAAGAGCACTCTTCTACTCTACTGTGTTTCCTATAGGGCCAAAACAGTGAGCTTGCTCAGAACAAAAGAACTGTGCTTCCTACACACACGGTCAAACCTAGTTCAATTCTGCTTAGGAAACTGACAAGAATAGTAGATCCTCTTCAGTCCAATACACTGTACTTGCTGGGAAGATACGCGAGTGCTATTTGCCCTGTGTATGACAATGGGAGCACAATAGTGACTCTTCTTACCAGAAAACAACTCTTGCTCGTAGGACCAGAAACTGCATGGGATTCAACTCCATTTAGGACTGGGAAACAAACGCTAGCTCGCCTTACAAGAAACACAATCTGCTTTTGAGAAAAAACCACTTTTCTACTCTACTGTGTTTCCTTTGGGGTCCAAACAGTGAGCTTGCTCAGAACAGAAGAACTGTGCTTCCTAAACACACGGGCCATATCTAGTTCAACTCTATGTAGGAAACTGACAAGAACAGTAGCTCCTATTCAGTCCAATACACTGTACTTGCTGGGAAAAGACGCGAGAGCTATTTGCACTGTATATGGCAATCGGAGCCCAATAGTGACTCTGCTTACCAGAAAACAACTCTTGCTCGTAGGACCAAAAATTGCATGGGATTCAACTCCATTTCAGACTGGGAAACAAACACTAGCTCGCCTTACAAGAAACACACTCTGCTTTTCAGAAAAGAGCACTCTTCTACTCTTCAGTGTTTCCTATGAGGTCCGAACAGTGAGCTTGTGCAGAACAAAAGAACTGTGCTTCCTACACACAGGGCCCATATCTAGTTCAACTCTGCTTAGGAAACTGACAAGAACAGTAGTTCCTCTTCAGTCCAGTACACTGTACTTGCTGCGAACAGACGCAAGCGCTATTTGCACTGTGTATGGCAATGGGAGCGCAATAGTGACTCTTCTTACCAGAAAAAAAGTCTTGCTCGTTGGACCACAAACTGCATGGGATTCAACTTTATTTCTGACTGGGAAACAAACACTAGCTCACCTTACAGGAAACACACTCTGCTTTTGAGATAGGAGAACTCTTCTACTCTACTGTGTTTCCTATTGGATCCGAACAGTGAGCTTGCTCAGAACAAAAGAACTGTGCTTCCTACACACACAGTCATATCTAGATCAATTCTGCTTAGGAAACTGACAAGAATAGTAGATCCTCTTCAGTCCAATACACTGTAGTTGCTGGGAACAGACGCGAGTGCTATTTGCCCTGTGTATGACAATCGGAGAGCAATAGTGACTCTTCTTACCAGAAAACAACTCTTGCTCATAGGACCAGAAACTGCATGTGATTCAACTCCATTTAGGACTGGGAAACAAACCCTAGCTCGCCTTACAAGAAACACACTCTGCTTTTGAGAAAAGAGCCCTCTTCTACTCTAAAGTGTTTCCTATGGGGTCCGAAGAGTGAGCTTGCTCAGAACAAAAGAACTGTGCTTCCTACACACACAAGCCACATTTAGTTCAACTCTGCTTAGTAAACTGACAAGAACAGCAGCTCCTCTTCAGTCCAATACACTGTACTTCCTGGGAACAGACACGAGTGCTATTTGCACTGTGTATGGCAATGGGAGCGTAATAGTGACTCTTCTTATCAGAAAACAACTCTTGCTCGTAGGCCCAGAAACTGCATTGGATTCAACTCCATTTCAGACTGGGAAACGAACGCTAGCTCGCCTTACAAGAAACACTCTCTGCTTTTGAGAAAAGAGCACTCTTCTACTCTACTGTGTTTCCTATGAGGTCTGAACAGTGAGCTTGCTCAGAACAAAAGAACTGTGCATCCTACACACACAGGCAATATCTAGTACAACTCTGCATAGGAAGCTGACGAGAACAGTAGCTCCTTTTCAGTCCAATACACTGTACTTGCTGGGAACAGATGCGAGTGCTATTTGCACTGTGTATGTAAATGAGAGCGCAATAGTGACTTTCCTTACCAGAAAACAACTCTTGCTCGTAGGACCAAAAACTGCATGTGATTCAACTCCATTTACGACTGGGAAACAGACGCTAGCCTCGTCTTACAAGAAACACACTCTGCTTTTGAGAAAAGAGCACTCTTCTACTCTGCTGTTTTTCCTATAGGGCCAGTACAGTGGCTTGCTCAGAACAAAAGAACTGTGCATCCTACACACACGGGCCATTTCTAGTTCAATTCTGCTTAGGAAACTGACAAGAACAGTAGATCCTCTTCAGTCCAATACACTGTACTTGCTGGGAACAGACGCCAGTGCTATTTGCACTGTGTATTACAATGGGAGCACAATAGTGACTTTTCTTACCAGAAAACAACTCTTGCTCCTAGGACCAGAAACTGCATGTGATTCAACTCCATTTAGGACTGGGAATCAAACGCTAGCTCACGTAACAAGAAACACACTCTGCTTTTGAGAAAAGAGCACTCATCAACTCTACTGTGTTTCCTATCGGGCCAGAACAGTGAGCTTGCTCAGAACAAAAGAACTGTGCTTCCTGCACACACGGGCCATATCTAGTTCATCTCTGCTTAGGAACCTGACAAGAACAGTAGATCCTCTTCAGTCCAATACACTGTACATGCTGGGAACAGATGCCAGTGCTATTTGCCCTGTGTATGACAGTGGGAGCGCAATAGTGACTCTTCTTACCAGAAAAAACTCTTGCTCATAGGACCAGAAACTGCATGTGATTCAACTCCATTTAGGACTGGGAAACAAATGCTAGCTTGCCTTACAAGAAACACACCCTGCTTTTGAGAAAAGAGCTCTCTTTTACTCTACTGTGTCTCCTATAGGGCCAGAACAGTGAGCTTGCAAAGAACAAAAGATCTGTGCTTCCTAAACACACGGGCCATATGTACTTCAACTCTGCTTAGGAAACTGACGAGAACAGTAGCTCCTCTTCAGTCCAATACACTGTACTTGCTGCGAACAGACGTGAGCACTATTTGCACTGTGTACAGTAATAGGAGCACATAAGTGACTTTTCTTACCAGAAAACAACTCTTGCTCTTAGGACCAGAAACTGCATGTGATTCAACTCCACTTAGGACTGGGAAACAAACGCTAGCTCGCCTTACAAGAAACACACTCTGCTTTTGAGAAAAGAGCACTCTTCTACTCTACTGTGTTTCCTATAGGGCCAGAACAGTGAGCTTGCTCAGAACAAAAGAACTGTGCTTCCTATACACACGGGCCATATCTAGTTCAACTCTGCTTAGGAAACTGACAAGAACAGTAGCTCCTCTTCAGTCCAATACACTGTACTTGATTGGAACAGACGCAAGTGCTATTTGTACTGTATATGGATTTGGAGCGCAATAGTGACTCTTCTTACCAAAAAATAACTCTACTCGTAGGACCAGAAACTGCATGTGATTCAAATTCATTTAGGACTGGGAAACAAAAGCTAGCTCGCCTAACAAGAAATACACTCTGCTTTTGAGAAAAGAGCACTCTTCTTTACTACTATGAGTCCTATGGGGTCCGAAGAGTGAGCTTGCTCAGAACAAAAGAACTGTGCTTCCTACGCACACAGGCCATATCTAGTTCAACTCTGCTTAGGAAACTGACAAAAACAGTAGCTCCTCTTCAGTCCAATACACTGTACTTGCTGGGAACAGATGCGAGTGCTATTTGCACTGTGTATGTCAACGGGAGCGCAATAGTGACTTTGCTTACCAGAAAACAACTCTTGCTCGTAGGACCAGAAACTGCATGTGATTCAACTCCATTTAAGACTGGGAAACAAATGCTATCTCGCCTTACAAGAAACACACTCTGCTTTTGAGAAAAGAGCACTCTTGTACTCTACTGTGTTTCCTATAGGGCCAGAACAGTGAGCTGCTCAGAACAAAAGAACTGTGCTTCCTACACACACGGGCCATATCTATCTAGTTCAACTCTGCTTAGGAAACTGACGAGAATCTAGCTCCTCTTCAGTCCAATACACTGTACTTGCTGGGAACAGACGCGAGTGCTTTTTGCAATGTGTACAGCAAAGGGAGCACAATAGTGACACTTCTTAACAGAAAACAACTCTGGTTCTTAGGACCAGAAACTGCATGTGATTCAACTCCACTTAGGACTGGGAAACAAACACTAGCTTGCCTTACAATAAACGAGCTCTGCTTTTGAGAAAAGGGCACACTTCTACTCTACTGTGTTTCCTATGGGTTCCGAACAGTGAGCTTGCTCAGAACAAAAGAACTGTGCTTCCTACACACGGGCCAAAACTAGTTCAATTCTGCTTAGGAAACTGACAAGAACAGTAGATCCCCTTCAGTCCAATACACTGTACTTGCTGGGAACAGACGCCAGTGCTATTTGCACTGTGTATGACAATGAGAGCGCAATAGTGACTCTTCTTACCACAAAACAACTCTTTCTATCTAGGACCAGAAACTGTATGGGATTCAACTCCATTTAGGACTGGGAAACAAATGCTAGCTTGCCTTACATGAAACACACTCTGCTTTTGAGAAAAGAACACTCTTCTACTCTACTGTGTTTCCTATAGGGCTAGAACAGTGAGCTTGCTCAGAACAAAAGAAATGTGCTTCATACACACACGGGCCATATCTAGTTCAACTCTGCTTAGGAACCTGACAAGAACAATAGATCCTCTTCAGTCCAATATACTGTACATGCTGGGAACAAATGCCAGTGCTATTTGCCCTGTGTATGACAATGGTAGCGCAATAGTGACTCTTCTTACCAGAAAATACTCTTGCTTGTAGGACCAGAAACTGCATGTGATTCAAATCCATTTAGGACTGGGAAACAAACATTAGCTCGCCTTGCAAGAAACACACTATGCTTTTGAGAAAAGAGTACTCTTCTACTCTGCTGTGTTTCCTATAGGGCCAGAACAGTGAGCTTGCTCAGAACAAAAGAACTGTGCTTCCTACGCACACGGGCCATATCTAGTTCAACTCTGCATCGGAAACTGACAAGAACAGTAGATCCTCTTCAGTCCAATACACTGTACATGCTGGGAACAGACGCCAGTGCCATTTGCCCTATGTATGACAATGGGAGCACAATAGTGACTCTTCTTACCAGAAAACAACTGTTGCTTGTAGGACCAAAAACTGCATGTGATTCAACTCCATTTAGGACTGGGAGAGAAACGCTAGCTCGCCTTACAAGAAACACACTCTGCTTTTGAGAAAAGAGCACTCTTCTACTCTACTGTGTTTCCTATAGGGCCAGTACAGTGAGCTTGCTCAGAACAAAAGAACTGTGCTTCCTACACACACGGGCCATATCTAGTTCAACTCTGCTTAGGAAACTGAAGAGAACAGTAGCTCCTCTTCAGTCCAATACACTGTACTTGCTGGGATCAGATGCCAGTGCTATTTGCACTGTGTATGACAATGGGAGCGCAATAGTGACTCTTCTTACCACAAAACAACTCTTGCTCCTAGGTCCAGAAACTGCATGGGATTCAACTCCATTTAGGACTGGGAAACAAACGCTAGCTTGCCTTACAAGAAACACACTCTGCTTTGAGAAAAGAGCACTCTTCTAGTCTACTGTGTTTCCTATAGGGCCAGAACAGTGAGCTTGCTCAGAACACAAGAAATGTGCTTCATACACACGGGCCATATCTAGTTCAACTCTGCTTAGGAAACTGACAAAAACAGTAGCTCCTCTTCAGTCCAACACAGTACTTGCTGGGAACAGACACGAGTGCTATTTGCACTGTGTATGTCAACGGGAGCGCAATAGTGACTTTCCTTACCAGAAAACAACTCTTGCTCGTAGGACCAAAAACTGCATGTGATTCAACTCCATTTAGGACTGGGAAACAAACGCTGGCTCGCCTTACAAGAAACACACTCTGCTTTTGAGAAAAGAGCACTCTACTACTCTACTGTGTTTCCTATAGGGCCAGTACAGTGAGCTTGCTCAGAACAAAAGAACTGTGCTTCCTTCACAAATGGCCATATCCAGTTCAATTCTGCTTAGGAAACTGACAAGAACAGTAGCTCCTCTTCAGTCCAATACACTGTACTTGCTGGGAACAGATGCGAGTGCTATTTGCACTGTGTTTGGCAATGGGAGCGCAATAGTGACTTTCCTTACCAGAAAACAAATCTTGAGCGTAGGATCAAAAACTGCATGTGATTCAACTCCATTGAGGACTGGGAAACAAACACCAGCTCGCCTTACAAGAAACACACTCTGCTTTTGAGAAAAGAGCACTCTTCTACTCTACTGTGTTTCCTATAGGGCCAGAACAGTGAGCATGCTCAGAACCAAAGAACTGTGCTTCCTGCACACACCGGCCATATCTAGTTCAACTATGCTTAGGAAACTGACAAGAACAGTAGCTCCTCCTTAGTCCAATACACTGTACTTGCTGGGAACAGATGCAAGTGCTATTTGCACTGTTTACGGCATTGGGAGCGCAATAGTGACTCTTTTTACCAGAAAACAACTCTTGCTCGTAGGACCAGAAACTGCATGTGATTCAACTCCATTTAGGACTGGGAAACAAATGCTATCTCGCCTTACAAGAAACACACTCTGCTTTTGAGAAAAGAGCTCTCTTTTACTCTACTGTGTTTCCTATAGGGCCAGAACAGTGAGCTTTCTCAGAACAAAAGAACTGTGCTTCCTACACACACGGGCCATATCTAGTTCAACTCTGCTTAGGAAACTGAAGAGAACAGTAGCTCCTCTTCAGTCCCATACACTGTACTTGCTGGGAACAGATGCCAGTGCTATTTGCACTGTGTATGACAATGGGAGCGCAATAGTGACTCTTCTTACCACAAAACAACTCTTGCTCCTAGGACCAGAAACTGCATGGGATTCAACTCCATTTAGGACTGGGAAACAAACGCTAGCTTGCCTTACAAGAAACGAGCTCTGCTTTTGAGAAAAGGGCACACTTCTACTCTACTGTTTTTCCTATGTGGTCCGAACAGTGAGCTTGCTCAGAACAAAAGAACTGTGCTTCCTACACACGGGCCAAAACTAGTTCAATTCTGCTTAGGAAACTGACAAGAACAGTAGATCCCCTTCAGTCCAATACACTGTACTTGCTGGGAACAGACGCCAGTGCTATTTGCACTGTGTATGACAATGAGAGCGCAATAGTGACTCTTCTTACCAAAAAACAACTCTTGTTCCTAGGACCAGAAACTGCATGGGATTCAACTCCATTTAGGACTGGGAAACAAACGCTAGCTCGCCTTACAAGAAACACACTCTGCTTTTGAGAAAAGAGCACTCTTCTACTCTACTGTGTTTCCTGTAGGGCCAGAACAGTGAGCTTGCTCAGAACACAAGAAATGTGCTTCATAAGCACGGGCCATATCTAGTTCAACTCTCCTTAGTAAACTGACAAGAACAGTAGCTCCTCTTCAGTCCAATACACTGTACTTGATTGGAACAGACGCAAGTGCTATTTGTACTGTGTATGGCATTGGGAGCGCAATAGTGACTCTTCTTACCAAACAATAACTCTACTCGTAAGACCAGAAACCTCATGTGATTCAAATTCATTTAGGACTGGGAAACAAAAGCTAGCTCGCCTTACAAGAAACACACTCTGCTTTTGAGAAAAGAGCACTCTTCTACTCTACTGTGTTTCCTATGGTGTCCGAACAGTGAGCTTGTTCAGAACAAAAGAACTGTGCTTCCTATACACACGGGCCATATCTAGTTCAACTCTGCTTAGGAAACTGACAAGAACAGTAGCTCCTCATCAGTCCAATACACTGTACTTGATTGGAATAGACGCAAGTGCTATTTGTACTGTGTATGGCATTGGGAGCGCAATAGTGACACTTCTTACCAAAAAATAACTCTACTCGTATGACAAGAAACTGCATGTGATTCAAAATCATTTAGGACTGGGAAACAAAAAACTAGCTCGCCTTACAAGAAACACACTCTGCTTTTGAGAAAAGAGCGCTCTTCTTCTCTACTATGAGTCCTATGGGGTCCGAACAGTGAGCTTGCTCAGAACAAAAGAACTGTGCTTCCTACGCACACGGGCCATATGTAGTTCAATTTTGCTTACGAAACTGACAAAAACAGTAGCTCCTCTTCAGTCCAATACACTGTACTTGCTGGGAACAGATGCGAGTGCTTTTTGCACTGTGTATGTCAACGGGAGCGCAATAGTGACTTTCCTTACCAGAAAACAACTCTTGCTCGTAGTACCAAAAACTGCATGTGATTCAACTCCATTTCGGACTGGGAAACAAACGCTGGCTCGCCTTACAAGAAACACACTCTGCTTTTGAGAAAAGAGCACTCTTCTACTCTACTGTGTTTCCTATAGAGCCAGTACAGTGAGCTTGCTCAGAACAAAAGAACTGTGCTTCCTACACAAATGGCCATATCCAGTTCAATTCTGCTTAGGAAACTGACAAGAACCGTAGCCCCTCTTCAGTCCAATACACTATACTTGCTGGGAACAGATGCGAGTGCTATTTGCACTGTGTATGGCAATGGGAGCACAATAGTGACTTTCCTTACCAGAAAACAACTCTTGGGTGTAGGACCAAAAACTGTATGTGATTCAACTCCATTTAGGACTGGGAAACAACGCTAGCTCGCCTTACAAGAAACACACTCTGCTTTTGAGAAAAGAGCACTCTTCTACTCTACTGTGTTTCCTATATGGCCAGAACAGTGAGATTGCTCAGAAGAAAAGAACTGTGCTTCCTACACACATGGGCCATATCTAGTTCAACTCTGCTTATGAAACTGACAAGTACAGTAGCTTCTCTTTAGTCCAATACACTATACTTGCTGGGAACAGACGCGAGTGCTATTTGCACTGTGTATGTCAATGGGAGCGCAATAGTGACTTTCCTTACCAGAAAACAACTCTTGTTCATAGGACCAAAAACTGCATGTGATTCAACTCCATTTAGGACTGGGAAACAAACGCTAGCTCGCCTTACAATAAACACACTCTGCTTTTGAGAAAAGAGCACTCTTCTACTCTGCTGTGTTTCCTATGGGGTCCGAACAGTGAGCTTGCTCAGAACAAAAGAACTGTGCTTCCTATACACACGGGCCATATCTAGTTCAACTCTGCTTAGGAAACTGACAAGAACAGTAGCTCCTCTTCAGTCCAATACACTGTACTTGATTGGAACAGACGCAAGTGTTATTTGTACTGTATATGGATTTGGAGGGCAATAGTGACTCTTCTTACCAAAAAATAACTCTACTCGTAGGACCAGAAACTGCATGTGATTCAAATTCATTTAGGACTGGGAAACAAAAGCTAGCTCGCCTAACAAGAAATACACTCTGCTTTTGAGAAAAGAGCACTCTTCTTCACTACTATGAGTCCTATGGGGTCCGAAGAGTGAGCTTGCTCAGAACAAAAGAACTGTGCTTCCTACGCACACAGGCCATATCTAGTTCAACTCTGCTTAGGAAACTGACAAAAACAGTAGCTCCTCTTCAGTCCAATACACTGTACTTGCTGGGAACAGACGCGAGTGCTATTTGCACTGTGTATGTCAACGGGAGCGCAATAGTG
>NW_026735573.1:0-116649 GCF_949786415.1 Peromyscus eremicus | reverse complement strand
GGACCGGGGACTAGCTGGGCCCAGGATGGTGCGGGGGCACCGGGGACTGGCAGAGCCCAGGACGCTGCGGGGAGACCTGGGACTAGCAGAGCCCAGGACG
The DNA here is from genome assembly GCF_949786415.1 of Peromyscus eremicus. Classification (NCBI taxonomy): domain Eukaryota; kingdom Metazoa; phylum Chordata; class Mammalia; order Rodentia; family Cricetidae; genus Peromyscus; species Peromyscus eremicus. Next base: position 116,549 of record NW_026735573.1, on the reverse strand, counting down.
GTGCGGGGGGACCGGGGACTGGCAGAGCCCAGGACGCTGCAGGGGGACCGGGGACTGGCAGAGCCCAGGACGCTGCTGGGGGACCGGGGACTGGCAGAGCCCAGGACGCTGCGGGGAGATCTCGGACTAGCAGATCAGGACGTTGCGGGGGGTGCCAGGGACTGGCAGAGCCCAGGACGCTGCAGGGGGACCGGGGACTGGCAGAGCCCAGGACGCTGCTGGGGACCGGGGACTAGTAGAGCCCAGGACTCTGCGGGGGGACCGGGGACTTGAAGAGCCCAGGAAGCTGCAGGGGTGGGGGGACCGGGGACGCTGCGGGGGGTCGGGGGACTAGCAGAGCCCAGGACACTGCTGGGGGACCGGGGACTAGCAGAGCCCAGGAAGCTGCGGGGGGTACCGGGGACTGGCAGAGCCCAGGACGCTGCGGGGGGTCGGGGGACTAGCAGAGCCCATGATGCTGCGGGGGGACCAGGGATGGCAGAGCCCAGTACGCTCCGTGGAGACCGGGGACTGGCAGAGCCCAGGACGCTGCGGGGGGGGGGGGGACCGGCGACTGGCAGAGCCCAGGACGCTTCGGGGGGACCAGGGACTAGCAGAGTCCAGGAAGCTACAGGGGACTGGCGACGCTGCAGGGGGACTGGGGACAAGCAGAGCTCAGGACGCTGCGGGGGGCCCGGGGACGCTGCGGGGGGACCAGGGACTAGCAGAGCCCAGGAGGCTGCAGGGGGACCGGGGACTGGCAGAGCCCAGGACGTTGCGGGGTGACCGGGGACTGGCCGAGCCCAGGACGCTGCGGGGGGACCTGGGACTAGCCCAGCCCAGGACCCTGCAGGGACCGGGGATTAGCAGAGCCCAGGACGCTGCTGGGGGACCGGGGACTAGTGGGGCCCAGGACGCTGCAGGGGGACAGGGGACTAGCAGAGCCCAGGACGCTGTGGGGAGACCTGGGACTAGCAGAGCCCAGGACGCTGCGGGGGGTCCGGGGACGCTGCGGGGGGGACTGGGGACTAGCAGATCCCAGGACGCTGCCAGGGACCTGGGACTAGCAGAGCCCAGGACGCTGCGGGGGGACCGGGGACTAGCGGGGCCCAGGACGCTGCGGGGAGACCGGGGACTAGCAGAGCCTAGGACGCTTCGGGGGGACCAGGGACTGGCAGAGCCCAGGACGCTGCGGGGGGACCGGGGACTAGCAGAGCCCAGGACGCTGCGGGGGGACCTGGGACTAGCCGGGCCCAGGAAGCTGTGGGGGGGACCGGGGACTAGCAGAGCCCAGGACGCTGCGGGGGGACCAGGGACTGGCAAAGCCCAGGACGCTCCGGGGGGACCGGGAATGGCAGAGCCCAGGACGCTTCGGGGGGGGGGACCGGCGATGGCAGAGCCCAGGACGCTGTGGGGGGACCGGGGACTAGCAGAGCCCAGGACGCTGCAGGGGGACAGGGGACTGGCAGAGCCCAGGACGTTGCGGGTTGACCGGGGACTGGCCGAGCCCAGGACGCTGCGGGGGGACCTGGGACTAGCCCAGCCCAGGACGCTGCGGGGACCGGGGAATGGCAGAGCCCAGGACGCTGCGGGGAGACCTGGGACTAGCAGAGCCCAGGACGCTGCGGGGAGACCTGGGACTAGCAGAGCCCAGGATGGTGCGGGTGGACCGGGGACTGGCAGAGCCCTGGACGCTGCCGTAGACCTGGGAATAGCAGAGCCCAGGACGCTGCGGGGGGCCCGGGGACGCTGCGGGGGGGACCGGGGAATAGCAGAGCCCAGGACGCTGTGGGGAGACCTGAGACTAGCAGAGCCCAGGACGCTGCGGGGGGTCCGGGGACGCTGCGGGGGGGGGGGACTGGGGACTAGCAGAACCCAGGTCGCTGCCATGGACCGGGGACTAGCAGAGCCCAGCACGCTGCGGGGGGGACCGGGGACTAGCGGGGCCCAGGACGCTGCGGGGGGACCAGGGACTGGCAAAGCCCAGGACGCTCCGGGGGGACCGGGAATGGCAGAGCCCAGGACGCTTCGGGGGGGGGGGGGACCGGCGAATGGCAGAGCCCTGAACGCTGCGGGGGGACCGGGGACTAGCAGAGCCCAGAAAGCTCTTGGGGGACCGGCGACGCTGCAGGGGGACCAGGGACTAGCAGAGCCCAGGACGCTGCAGGGGGACCGGGGACTAGCCGGGCCCAGGATGGTGCGGGGGGACCGGGGACTGGCAGAGCCCAGGACGCTGCGGGGGCACCGGGGACTAGCAGAGCCCAGGACTCTGCGGGGAGACTGGGGACTAGCAGAGCCCAGGACACTGCGGTGGGACCGGGGACTATCTGGACCCAGGACGCTGCTGGGGGACCAGGGACGGGCAGAGCCCAGGACGCTGCGGGGGGACCGGAGACTAGCAGAGCCCAGGACGCTGCAGGGGGACCGGGGACTGGCAGAGCCCAGGACGCTGCTGGGGGGGGGGGGGACCGGCGAATGGCAGAGCCCAGGACGCTGCGGGGGGGACCGGGGACTAGCAGAGCCCAGGAAGCTCTCGGGGGACCGGCGACGCTGCAGGGGGACCAGGGACTAGCAGAGCCCAGGACGCTGCAGGGGGACCGGGGACTAGCCGGGCCCAGGATGGTGCGGGGGCACCCGGGGACTGGCAGAGCCCAGGACGCTGCGGGGGCACCGGGGACTAGCAGAGCCCAGGACGCTGCGGGGAGACCGGGGACTAGCAGAGCCCAGGACACTGCGGTGGGACCGGGGACTATCTGGACCCAGGACGCTGCTGGGGGACCAGGGACGGGCAGAGCCCAGGACGCTGCGGGGGGACCGGGGACTAGCAGAGCCCAGGACGCTGCAGGGGGACCGGGGACTGGCAGAGCCCAGGACGCTGCTGGGGGACCGGGAAGCTGCAGGGGGAACCGGGGACTAGCAGAGCCCAGGACGCTGCTGGGGGACCGGGGACTAGCTGGGCCCAGGATGGTGCGGGGGCACCGGGGACTGGCAGAGCCCAGGACGCTGCGGGGAGACCTGGGACTAGCAGAGCCCAGGACGGTGCGGGGGGACCGGGGACTGGCAGAGCCCAGGACGCTGCGGTAGACCTCGGACTAGCAGAGCCCAGGACGCTGCGGGGGGCCCGGGGACGCTGCGGGTGGACCTGGGACTGGCAGAGCCCAGGAAGCTGCTGGGGGCCTGGCGACGCTGCAGGGGGACCAGGGACTAGCAGAGCCCAGGACGCTGTGGGGAGATCGGGGACTAGCAGAGCCCAGGACGCTGCGGGGGGTGCCAGGGACTAGTAGAGCCCAGGACGCTGCGGGGGGGACCGGGGACTAGCAGAGCCCAGGAAGCTCTCGGGGGACCGGCGACGCTGCAGGGGGACCAGGGACTAGCAGAGCCCAGGACGCTGCTGGGGGACCGGGGACTAGTGGGGCCCAAGACGCTGCAGGGGGACAGGGGACTAGCAGAGCCCAGGACGCTGTGGGGAGACCTGGGACTAGCAGAGCCCAGGACGCTGCGGGGGGTCCGGGGACGCTGCAGGGGGGACTGGGGACTAGCAGAACCCAGGACACTGCCAGGGACCGGGGACTAGCAGAGCCCAGGACGCTGTGGGGGGACCGGGGACTGGCAGAGCCCAGGACGCTGCGGGGGGTCCGGGGACGCTGCGGGGGGGACCTGGGACTAGCAGAGCCCAGGACGCTGTGGGGAGACCTGGGACTAGCAGAGCCCAGGACGCTGCCGGGGGACCGGGGACTAGCCAGGTCCAGGAAGCTGTGGGGGGGACCGGGGACTAGAAGAGCCCAGGACGCTGCGGGAGGACCAGGGACTGGCAAAGCCCAGGACGCTCCGGGGGGACCGGGAATGGCAGAGCCCAGGACGCTTCGGGGGGGGGGGGACCGGCGAATGGCAGAGCCCAGGACGCTGCGGGGGACCGGGGACTAGCAGAGCCCAGGACGTTGCAGGGGCCCGGGGACTGGCAGAGCCCAGGACGTTGCGGGGTGACCGGGGACTGGCCGAGCCCAGGACGCTGCTGGGGGACCAGGGACGGGCAGAGCCCAGGACGCTGCGGGGGGACCGGGGACAAGCAGAGCCCAGGCCGCTGCAGGGGGACCGGGGACTGGCCGAGCCCAGGACGCTGCGGGGGGACCTGGGACTAGCCCAGCCCAGGACGCTGCGGGGACCGGGAACTAGCAGAGCCCAGGACGCTGCTGGGGGACCGGGGACTAGTGGGGCCCAGGACGCAGCCTGGGGACAGGGGACTAGGAGAGCCCAGGACGCTGTGGGGAGACCTGGGACTAGCAGAGCCCAGGACGCTGCGGGGGGTCCGGGGACGCTGCGGGGGGGACTGGGGACTAGCAGAACCCAGGACGCTGCCAGGGACCTGGGACTAGCAGAGCCCAGGACGCTGCGGGGGGACCGGGGACTAGCAGGGCCCAGGACACTGCGGGGAGACCGGGGACTAGCAGAGCCCAGGACGCTTCGGGGGGGGGGGGACCGGGGACTGGCAGAGCCCAGGACGCTGCGGGGGGACCGGGGACTAGCAGAGCCCAGGACGCTGCGGGGGGATCGGGGACTAGCCAGGTCCAGGAAGCTGTGGGGGGGACCGGGGACTAGAAGAGCCCAGGACGCTGCGGGGGGACCAGGGACTGGCAAAGCTCAGGACGCTCCGGGGGACCGGGAATGGCAGAGCCCAGGACGCATCGGGGGGGGGGGGGGACCGGCGAATGGCAGAGCCCAGGACGCTGCGGGGGACCGGGGACTAGCAGAGCCCAGGACGCTGCAGGGGCCCGGGGACTGGCAGAGCCCAGGACATTGCGGGGTGACCGGGGACTGGCCAAGCCCAGGACGCTGCTGGGGGACCAGGGACTGGCAGAGCCCAGGACGCTGCTGGGAGACCTTGGACTAGCAGAGCCCAGGACAGTGCGGGGACCGGGGACTGGCAGAGCCCAGGACGTGGCCAGGAGACCTGGGACTGGCAGAGTCCAGGACGCTGCGGGGGGACTGGGGACGCTGCGGGGCGACCAGGGACAGGCGGATCCCAGGACGCTCGGGGGACCAGGGACTGGCAGAGCCCAGGACGCTGCTGGGGACCGGGGACTAGTAGAGCCCAGGAAGCTGCGGTGGGACCGGGGACATGCAGAGCCCAGGAAGCTGCGGGGGGGTGGGGACCGGGGACGCTGCGGGGGGTCGGGGGACTAGCAGAGCCCAGGACACTGCTGGGGGACCAGGGACTAGCAGAGCCCAGGAAGCTGCGGGGGGACCGGGGGCGCTGCGGGTGACCTGGGACTAGCAGAGCCCAGGACGCTGCGGGGGGACCAGGGACTGGCAGAGCCCAGGACGCTGCAAGGGGACCCGGGACTGGCAGAGCCCAGGACGCTGCGGGGAGACCTGGGACTAGCCCAGCCTAGGACGGTGCGGGGGGACCGGGGACTGGCAGAGCCCAGGACGCTGTGGTAGACCTGGGACTAGCAGAGCCCAGGACGCTGCGGGGGGCCCGGGGACGCTGCGGGGGGGACCGGGGACTAGCAGAGCCCAGGACGCTGTGGGGAGACCTGGGACTAGCAGAGCCCAGGACGCTGCGGGGGGTCCGGGGACGCTGCGGGGGGGGGACTGAGGACTAGCAGAACCCAGGATGCTGCCATGGACCGGGGACTAGCAGAGCCCAGGACGCTGCGGGGGGACCGGGGACTAGCGGGGCCCTGGACGCTGCGGGGGGACCAGGGACTGGCAAAGCCCAGGACGCTCCGGGGGGACCGGGAATGGCAGAGCCCAGGACGCTTCGGCGGGGGGGGGACCGGCGAATGGCAGAGCCCAGGACGCTGCGGGGGGACGGGGGACTAGCAGAGCCCAGGAAGCTCTCGGGGGACCGGCGACGCTGCAGGGGGACCAGGGACTAACAGAGCCCAGGACGCTGCAGGGGGACCGGGGACTAGCCGGGCCCAGGATGGTGCGGGGGCACCGGGGACTGGCAGAGCCCAGGACGCTGCGGGGGCACCGGGGACTAGCAGAGCCCAGGACGCTGCGGGGAGACCGGGGACTAGCAGAGCCCAGGACACTGCGGTGGGACCGGGGACTATCTGGACCCAGGACGCTGCTGGGGGACCAGGGACGGGCAGAGCCCAGGACGCTGCGGGGGGACCGGGGACTAGCAGAGCCCAGGACGCTGCAGGGGGACCAGGGACTGGCAGAGCCCAGGACGCTGCTGGGGGACCGGGAAGCTGCAGGGGGAACCGGGGACTAGCAGAGCCCAGGACGCTGCGGGGAGACCTGGGACTAGCAGAGCCCAGGACGGTGCGGGGGGACCGGGGACTGGCAGAGCACAGGACTCTGCGGGTAGACCTGGGACTAGAAGAGCCCAGGACGCTGCGGGGGGCCCGGGGACGCTGCGGGGGGACCGGGGACTGGCAGAGCCCAGGACGCGGCCGGGAGACCTGGGACTGGCAGAGTCCAGGATGCTGCGGGGGGACTGGGGACGCTGCGGGGCGACCGGGGACGGGCGGAGCCCAGGACGCTGGGGGGGACCGGGGACTGGCAGAGGCCAGGACGCTGCGGGGGGGGGGGGAACGGGGACTGGCAGAGTCCAGGACGCTGCGGGGGAGCCGGGTGCTAGCAGAGCTCGGAATGCTGAGGGGGCGACCGGGGGACTCTCTGCATGGATATCTCTGTGTAATAAGTGTAGAAACTTTAAAATGCATCAGCAATATGGAGAATCAAGCAGAAGAACATCAGGGCTGGGAATCAAGGTGGGCATATTATTATATTAAGGCATTAATAAATTAAATGTAATGGACACATCATTCAAGATCTCTGGGATGCTGCTATTCAGATATTGTACTTGTTAATTTTCTGTTTCTGTGATAAAACACCATGACCAGAAGCATCTTACAGAATGAAGAGTGTATTTGGGCTTCCAGATCCAAAGGCATAGGAGTCTTTCATGGTGGGGAGACTTAGCACAAATGGCTCACATGGGGGCAGGAAAAGGAAGCTTAGGGGTTCCATCTCAACCACACTCAGAAAGCATAGAGTATGACCATTCAAGGCCTGTCTCCAGGGACAGATGTCATCTATTAAGGCTCCATCTCCCAGATGTTCCACATCCTCCCCAATTAGTACCGCCATCTGGGACCAAATGTTCAATTATCTAAACCTGTGGGGGACATTCTTGTTCAAAAACACCTCAGAGACTAAATATAAATATCTGGTATTGCAGATAGAGTGGAGATAATCAGAGCATAAAAATCAAGTTCTGTGAAACAATAGCAGAAATTTCCTCATATCTAAGGAAATTTATGAACCAGCTCTACAGAAGACATTTAGAACCACAACAGCCATGGCTGGATAATAACTTCTCCACATTGTATTGTAAAGACATTAAACTGGGAAGAGGAGCTTGGACCTGCCTAATCTGAACATACCAGGTTCTACTGACTCCCCAGGGGAGACTTTGCTTTGGAGGAGGTGGGAATGGGAGAGGGGGTTGTGAGGGAAGGCTCGGGGAGTGGGAGGAGGGAGGACAGGGGAATCCCTGGTGGATATGTAAAATGAATAGAAAAATCTCTTAATGAAAGAAAGAAAGAAAGAAAGAAAGAAAGAAAGAAAGAAAGAAAGAAAGAAAGAAAGAAAGAAAGAAAGAAAGAAAGAAAGAAAGAAAATTTGCCATTTTTGAGGAGGTTCTCACTATGCAGCTCTGGCTCACTTGTCCAGGCTGACCTCAAACTCACAGAAATCCATTTGTCTCTGTCTCCTGCCAAGGACTGGGATTAAAGGTGTGTACCATCACTCCCAAGCACACAAAAATCGTTATTTTACAGCTTTTCACCTCACTGAAAATTGCAAAAACACAGAACCAAAAACACCAGAGAGAAGTTTCAAGAAATTCCATGTCCTTACGAAAGCAATCCATCCATGACTTCTTAGTAAAAATGTAAATAAAAACAAGCCACAAACCCAAGAAGAAATTTTATAATGAATAATTGCAGTCCCAAAAGAAAAGAAGCACCAAGCAAGATTACAGTGGGGAGGAAAGGATCCACCAAACCTGAGGAAGAGATTGAGGATATGTGCAAATGAGTGCAGGAGACCGCCACATTTACATTACACATGCGCAGTGAGCACCATTTGCTCCATAAACTGTCAGTTATGCCTAAGGAAGAACGAGCATGCTTTTGTTTACCAGTGTTGCTTAGCAACGACTGTTCTATAACTGCCTGCTTCGGTTTGACTGGTCAAACCGTAGCCTCGCACTTGTGAGAGTCGCAGAGTTAGGCTCTGGTTGTTAGATGGTCAGTGGTTAAAAGTTCATCATTTCCTAAAATTACTTAGTGTTGAGTTGATAGAAAGGTGGTCACTGCTATGCTGTCCACCCTGAGGAAGCTCTTCTGCTTTAAGAAGGAGCCGAAAACCCCCTTGGGGTTTTGTGACGGCCCAAGCAGGGGAACGGGATACTTGTCCTGCTTTCACTGTGGAACTGAAGACAGGTACCGCCAGCCTTATGACCCTGAAAACCAATTTCATGAGGCAGTATGCATGGGAAAGCGCAAAGTGATGGTGCGTCTCCTCAGGAAGAACCAATTTCATGTGAATGATGAGGATGAAGGGAAACGGTAAGAACACTTGGAAGATAAGGATGAGGGGCCTTGAGGAAATCGGGTGATGGGAGAAACCTACCTTTCCTAGCTCTATTGAGGGCAATAGGGGTGAGGAGAGACCAACTGTGCTTTCTGGACTTACAGTCTCCTTGGTACCCGTGATCACACAGGTCCAGTGTCCAGATCTTCTTCTGGAGGAGGAGAACCATAAGACTAAAGCTCCAGCAGGTTTACTGTCACCCCGTAATTCCCCTATGGAGCATTTTCTTATGGAGCATCGAATACACAATAGAATAATCTAACAAATTATAAAGAAATAGGAATTAATTTCAATGTACCTAATAAACACAATGTTGTGTAAACTGTAGAAACTACAGAGATCAAGTAGTGTTGTTCCTCATAATGTCTTCCTCCCACCTAAAATCACCCAAAAACATTCAATATGGATCTTTTATCTGTGTGTACTAACATTTATATTCCTCACTGAAAATAACAGAAATAATCTAAACTTGATAGATGGGTGTGTGCTCCTCTTCCTGCTGCTCCTTCATTTTCTTGTTGTTTCTCACTAGTTTCCTGGGGATATCACTCTCCCTTCTCCGTAGATTTCTCTTAAGTTCCTTCACTCATTACTTCATGTGTTTCTGAAAGTTTATTCAGTGTGGCCTTGGTCAGCCACCATTTTAATAACACAATGTGCTGACAAGCTCCAAGTTCTCTGAAAGTTACTTCTGACATCTTTACTTATTTCTGATAGAGGTGAATGGAGCTTGCTGTGAATTTCATGATTTACAAATCAACAAACTATCTTGCTTTCCCAATTTTGGGTTTACTCGAGGTGGCCCACAGTGTCCTAAATCCTCATGAAATTGATATTAGATACTGACGTTAGGCATAGCATACATCTAATTCATATGTATGCTGTGAATTTAACTGTTGTCAAAAATGGCCGGCCATTCTTACATATTTAACTTGAGGTTCCATACTTACTTCCTTTGAATTAAAGTTCCTTAAAAAGCAAAGCCAATTTTGCTGTGCATTTAGATTTTGCTGTTGACACTTTTCACTTTTTCTCAATAGTACACTTCATAACTATGTTAAAAACAGTATAAAGACTAATAATGATGCGTGTGTAATATATATGTATATGTATATCATATATCACATTTCACTTAGTAGAGACATCATGCATGGCACAATGACATGTTACCTTATGTATTAAGAATTGCTTTTAAGTGTTGCCAATCATTGTTGTACATTATGAATTGTAAATGACATTTAACTTTAGCTTAATTAAAATGTGAGAAAAATCAAATCTCAAACTCAGTGCTGTGCCATATCTACAACCCAGGCTCCCTGGAGGCTGAGGCAGCAGGACCATACGTTTACAGCAGAACAAGTCTCAAGTTTTGAAGAGATCACCTTAGACTTGAAAATATATACTTGCTCTGTACATTCAATATTTCTTTATGTATATGTTTTATGTCTAAATACATGGGATGGGATAATCTTTCCTGGTACACATCTCTGGAAAAGACTAATTCTTTCTCTGCCAGAGGTCATTAAATATTTCTTACAGACCATCCAGTGATGAGCTCTCATGAGATTTTCCTAATCCAAACTAGCATTTCAACTGATCGTTTCATTTTTCAGATCTCATTTAAGCAGCCATATTATTGAGATTTCATAGGTATAGCTTCCCTGCCATAGCTGGAAGACACAATCTTTTAACAGATATACTAATACTCCAACTCTTATCATCTTTCCACCTCTTTTTCAGTGATGTTCCCTGAAATCTGGAGATGTAAGAGTTGTGATGTAGATGTTTCAGCCCGAATTTTGTAAATATGTAAATACAAATGCAATTTATGAGTACTCTAACTAGAACCTTATACCAGTGTGTACAGACCTATAAAGAGCTATCCATTATATGTGCATTTAAGACGGATTTTTATTTTTCTAGGTGAAAGATTAATCATAAAATTTCTTTTTTATGCTTCTTTTTTCCTTTTATTTTATAATTTAATTTAATTTTACATATCAGCCACGGATTCCCTTGTCCTCCCCCCTCCTGCCCCCCCAACCCCCGCCTTCCTGCAGCCCACCCCCCATTCCCATCTTCTCCAGGGCAAATCATAAAATTTCCTATGTGAAATGAAAAGTTCTACTCTAATTTCTCCACTCTCTGTTACTGGATTTGAGAAACATTATTCTTCTTCACACTAATCCAAATAGTCTAAAGAGCTACAGGGTTCGTGCACTCATAAAAGGAATCTGTTTCTCCCAGGTTAGTGATGCATTATATAAATGCTTGTCTAAAGGAATGGGACGGAATGTACATTCTCATGCACCCTGGTTAGAAATGCATTTCACAAGTTCTCTAATAAGGTATTTATAATAAAATGATATAGACCTATAATGACCAGAGAAATGTCTTCCTCTGAAATAGAATCTTTATGAGGTATTCATCATAGGAGTTCTCTCATGGCCTGAAAAAATGCCACATCTTTACACCTTCTGTTTAGTAATCATCTATAAGTCTTCCAGAACAGTGCATTTGATTGATAATCATGTAAGGAGAGTATGTTCTTGGAAAATAGATTTCTTTATTCTAGATGATAGATCCTCAAATATAATTTTTCAAATTAAATAGACAGTTCTTATTTTCTTCCTTCTGTATATTGTAATAGGAGTAATGCCAAAGATATTTTCCATAACACTTACATTCCTATAATGAGCTGGAGGAAATGTGGGCTTATAAAATGGGACCTGTGTGATATAGAAGAAATATTGACTATAGACATATGAATCTCTCCCACCTGCCTATTTCCAAATAATCAGTCGGAGGCTTATTATCAATTACAAACTGTTTTGTGTATGGCTCAGGCTTATTGCTAGCTAGCTCTTACCTCTTAAATTAGCCCATTTCTATTAATCTATGTATTGCATGTGTTTATCTGTGTTCTATTACATCTTGCTCCTCCAGAGGCATGCATTGTCATCCCTGACTCTGTCTTTCTTCTTCCTGTATGTCTCCTTGGATTTCCCACCTGGCTCTAAGCTGTCTTGCCATAGGCCAAAGAGCTTCATTCATCAACCCATAAGAGCAACACCTATTCGCAGGGTTCTGAAAGACCACTTCACAGCATTTGACAAAACTTTCATTGTGGATTGAGAAATTAGCCACATTCTTATCAGTTACATAATTTAAATGCTCTCCTACATGTTTTGCATAAGTTTGCAAGTAGCTCAATATTGTACAGTTGTAAAGATGTGCTCACAAAATAGAATCTACTCATTCTGTGTTAATCATGCCTCATAGACTACATTTCAATTATCAAATACTGGATGAACGTGAAGTGTCTTCCAAACTTTTATGTAACCAATTTCAAAAAAATTCTAACATTCTTCTTGTCCATAGTGCTATAAGATTTAAAAATGCGATAGTTAGTGTATACTTTTCACACAGCTTCTTCATTATAGTGAAGAATGCACCATTCTTAAACTTTAGTTTTGGAAAAGAACAGTGTTTCATTTTCTTCTCTATCATGTAACTGCATTATCCAATGTGGTAACTATTTCTCCAGAGTGCAAATCTACCTAGATCATGCTTTCTTGTTCATGTGTTATATGTCTTAAAATGAGAATAGAGAATCTTGCTACATAAAAAGAATACATCATTCGTGACAAAATTTTAAACATGAGTTTCTGTCATGAAATGAAAAAAAACACCATGGAAATGATGTCTTCTAGACAGAATGGATCTGATGCACAAGTGAATTCATAAAGACTGTGCAGTACACACAAAAACTTGCACAGGTTCAACTACATGGAGTTCCAGCATTGAGGAGGTAGAAAATGAAGTAGGGTTCCCATCCCTAATAAAGAAGGTATCTGAAATTTATACCTGCCAGAAAGGGAAAACCTTTTTTCTGTAACGGAGTGACTCTGTGTATACAAAATCCCACGGCCAAGGAGTAGTTGGCCAACAAAAATGAATTCCAGGATCTTTGTGTATGTGTCAGGGGGAATTTGTGTTTTCCTCATTTTTGTTTTTACATTTGTTTTGTGGTATTATTGCAAAAGAAAAAGAAAAGAGAAAACAAAAGGCTTAGGTTCATAATGTGGAAGGGAGGATCTGGAGTGAGTTTGGGGAAGGGAAAGCATGGTCAAAATATCTTGCATGAAATTTTGAAAACCAGTAATCTTGTAATTGCTAAAAATATGAATCTAAAAAAGAAACATTTTAAACATTAAAAAAATAATTTTTAAAAGGAACAATAGACAGCTAACAACTACTGAAAGAGGGAAAATTAGTCTTTTCCAGGGGTAAGTCCCCTAGTCGTCATGTAACAGTATTTAATCACACACTCTAAATAGCCAGAACTCCAACTTAGGTAAGGAACCTAAGGCTCTGGCTCAGTGAGTTTCCCATGCCCTTCATGTACATACCCTCTCCTCATCCATGCCTTTTCAATCATGTCCATTCTTGCTCTTTTAACAATAGCTAGGAAATGGAAAAAATCTTAATGTAGTTCAATTGATAGATGGATAATGAAAATGTGGTACATATTTACAAAAGCAACATGAGTGGACTCAGCAGGTTGCATTAATCTCTCTCTCTCTCTCTCTCTCTCTCTCTCTCTCTCTCTCTCTCTCTGTGTGTGTGTGTGTGTGTGTCTGTGTGTGTGTGTGTGTGTGTAACAGTAATAATTTTAAAAAGAGGCTATCAGTTTAGAGGTAATGGAAAAACAGAATAATTTGGAAGGTGAAAACATTGGAAGAGATCAAGGAAGGAAAGAAAAAGGTAAAGTGATATAATTTATATGTTAATCAAAATATAACATGGAATTGAAAAATCAGAACTGGAGATACTGTGTAGTGCTTAAAGTGTTTCTTACTCTCCATTAGAACTAAAGTTTAGTTCTTAGAATGCAGTTCAAGTGGGTCACAACTGCCTGTTACTTCAACTCCAGGGAATACAACACCTTATTCTAGCCACCTCAAGCACCCTTCACCACACATAACACATAGAAATACACAGAGAGACAGAGACAGAGAAATTTATTTTTTCATATATTTGTATTTTATTTTATTTTTTTCTTTAGAATTTTTTTATTCATTTTACATACCAATCAAAGATCTTCTCTTCCCTCCTCTGCCCCTCCAGCCTCCTCTTCCCAACCCACCCTTCATTCCCTCCCTACAAGAAGGTAAGGGCTCCCATGGGGAGGTAAGTTAGTAGAGGCAGGTCCAACCAAGCCCCACCCCCTGAACCAAGGCTATGCAAGGTGTCCCATCATAGGTAGTGCTCTCCAAAAAAGCCTCTCATGCACTTGGGATGGATTCTGATCCTACTGCTATGGGGCCCCTTAAGAAGATCAAGCTACACAAACTGTCTCATGATGCAGAGGGCCTAGTTCAGTCCCATGCAGGCTCCACAGCTGTTGATCCAAATTTTATGAGTTCCCACTAGTTGGTTTGGTCATCTCTGCAGGGTTTCCCTATCATGATCCTGATGCACTTGCTCATACAATCCCTCTTCTCTCTCTTCCACTGGACTCCTGGAGCTCGGCCTGATGCATGGTTGTGGATCTCTGCATCCTGCTTCATCAGTTACTGGAGAAAGGCTCTATGATGAAAGGTATTCACCGATCTGATTACCAGGGTAAGCCAGTTCAGGCACCCTCTCCACTATTGCTAGTAGTCTAAGCTGGGGTCAACCTTGGGGATTCCTGGCAACTTCCCTAGCACCCAGTTTCTCTCTATCCCCATGATATCTCCCTTATCACGGTATCTCTTTCATTTTCATTGCTTTCCCACTCCACCCTTGTTCCAGCTGAACCATCCAGTTCCCTTATGTTCTCATCCATCCCCGATCCCCTCCCCTCCATTGCCCACCCCTCATGCCCAGTTTACTCATGGAGATCATCTATTTCCCCTTCCCAGGACAATCCATGTGTCCCTCTTTGGGTCCTCCTTGTTAGCTAGCTTTTCTGGAGCTGTGGGTTGTAGTCTGGGTGAGTACATACCATGTTTGAGCGAGTACATATCATGTTTATCCTTCTGAGTCTGGGTTACCTCACTTAGGATGATATTTTCTAGTTCTATCCATTTGCCTGAAAATTTCATGATGTCATTGTTTTTCACTGCTGAGTAGTACTCCACTGTGTATATGTACCATGTTTTCTTAATCCATTTTTCAGTTGAGGGGCATTTAGGTTGTTTCCAGGTTCTGGCTATTACAAATAATGCTGCTGTGAATATAGTTGAGCATGTGTCCTTGTGGTGTGATTGAACATTTCTTGGGTATATGCCCAAGAGTGGTATAGCTGGGTCTTGAGGAAGATTGACTCCCAGTTTTCTGAAAAACTGCCATATTGATTTCCAAAGTGGCTGTATAAGTTTGCACTCCTACCAACAAAGGAAGAGTGTTCCCCTTGCTCTACATTCTCTCCAACATAAGCTGTCTTCAGTGTTTTTGATCTTAGCCGTTTGGACAGGTGTAAGATGGTATCTCAGAGTCATTTGCATTTGCATTTCCCTGATGGCTAAGGATGTTGAGCAATTCTTTAAATGTCTTTCAGCCATTTGAAAAATTTAATTTTTTTAATTTAAGAATTTTTTTTTATCCATTTTACATACCAGTGACAGATCCTCCTCTCATACCTCCTTCCACTCCCCCACAGCCTTCCTCCCCCTGACCCAACCCCCATCCCCTCCTCTGAAAGGGAAAGGCCTTCCATGGGGAATCAGCAAAGCCTGGTACATTCAGTTGAGGCAGGACCAAGCCCCTCCCCCTTGCATCATGGCTGAGCAAGGGGTCCCACCATCGGTAATAGGATCAGAAAGCCAGCTCATGTACCAGGAATAGATCCTGATCCCATTGCTAGGGTCCCTTCAAGTAGACCCAGCTACACAACTGTCTCCTGTGTGCAGAGGGCCTAGTCCAGTCCCATGTGGGTTCCACAGCTGTCTAAAGTTTATGAGTTCCTATGAGCTTGGTTCAGTAGTCTCTGTATATTTCCCCACCATGATCTTGACCCTCTTGCTCGTATAATCCCTCTTTCCTCTCCTTGACTGGACTCCCTGAGGTTGGCCTGGTGCTTGGCTGTGGATCTCTGCATCTGCTTCCATCATAATGATGATAGTTATGGTATTCACTAATCTGATTACTAGGGTAGGGTAATACAGGCATTCTCTCCACTATTTCTAGTAGTCTAATCTGAGGTTGTCTTTGTGGATTCCTGGGAATTTCCCTAGCACCAGGTTTCTCCTTAACCCCATAATTTCTCTCTCTATCAAAATATCTCTTTCATTGCTCTCCCACTCCATCCCTCCCCCCACTTGACTATCCTGTTCCCATATGTTTTCATCTCCCATCCCCTCCCCTATATTGCCCCCGCATCACCAGTTTACACATGGAGAACTCATTTATTTCCCCTTCTCAAGGTGATCCATGTGTCTCTCTTAGGATTCGCCTTGTTTCCTAGCTTCTCTGGAGCTGTGGGAAGAATAACTACTATATAAATAAAATTTAAAATAATTAGAAATGAAACATCCATTACTACAGTGAAGATACACATAAAACAACTGAATGTATAAGAAAATTAATACACAACTTGGATGTGAAATTCAGGAGAAAGAATGTGAAAACTATCACAGTAATTTTTCCAACATAATATTTGTATTGCTTATTGGGAATTTCAAAAAATGTGTAACAATCACACTAGCTTCCCAGTTCTCCCAGGTCCACCATCCAACATTTGTGACCCAGCTCCAAATACACCAAGTACAATTTGTGTTGCTCATGTACTCACTGGAGTGGCTGGCTATTGGGAATTTCACTTTTACAGGTTTTTTTTTAATGGAAATATATCTCTATACACAAAGCATAGAAATTCTTTCAAAAGAGTCAGCAATAGAGTGAAAATCCAGTACAAAAACATCAGGGATACTAAGGTATGTGTATTATTATATTTAGACACTAATAAATTAAAAGTAATGAGCACATCTTTTATGATCTCTGAGATGCTACTGTTCAGAGATTGCATTTGTTAATTTTCTGTTTCTGTGATAAAACATCATGACCAGCAGCATCTTACAGAAGGAAGAGTGTATTTAGGCTTTCAGTTCCAGAAGCATAGGAGTCTATCATGGTGGGGAGACTTAGCACAAATGGTCAACCTGGGGGCAGGAAAAGGAAGCTTAGAGGTTCCATCCCAACCACACTCAGGAAGCAGAGAGCAAACACAATGGGCGGAGACTATGACCATTCAAGGCCTGTCTCCAGGGATGGATGTCATCTAACAAGGCTCCATCTCCCAGACGTTCCACATCCTCCCCAATTAGCACTACCCTCTGGGAACAAGTGTTCAATTATCTAAACCTGTGGGTACATTCTCTTTCAAAAGTACCTCACAAAGCAATTATATGTATCTAACACTACAGATAATGTGTGGAGATATTCAGGGATAGAAAATATGTTCTATGAAACAACAGCAGAAATTTCCTCATATCAAGAGAAATAAATAGACCCAAGTACACAGAATACATTTAGAATCAAAACAGACATGACTGGATAAAAACTTCTCCACTTAGTATTGAAATCATGTGAAATTAAAAACATTTTTTCATTTCATTTTCTTAAGGAGGTTCTCACTATGCAGCTCTGGCTCACTAGACCAGACTGACCTCAAACTCACAGAAATCCATTTGTCTCTGCCTCCTGCCAAAGGCTGGGATTAAGGTGTGTACCATCACTTCTGAGCTCAGAAAATAGTAATTTTACAGCTTTTCACTACACTGAAAATTCAAAGAACACTGAACCAAAAATATCAGGGAGAAGCTTCAAGACAGAAATTTCCTTACAAAGACAAGCCCATCCTTGACCTCTTAGTGAAAAAGGAAATAAAAAAACAAACACTCAGCAAAACAAGAACAAAACCAAAAAAAGATATCATAATGAGTAATTACACCCACAAAGAAAGTAAGTACCAAGCAAGATTGTTGTGGGGAATAAAGAAATAAAGAGATCGAGATCTTGCAGGATATACACAAACTAAAGCCCAGGAGACCGCCACACTTATATTGCACATGCGCAGTGAGCACTATTTGCTCCATAAACTGTCAGTTATGCCTAAGGAAGAACGAGCATGCTTTTGTTTACCAGTGTTGCTTAGCAACGACTGTTCTATAACTGCCTGCTTCGGTTTGACTGGTCAAACCATAGCCTCGCACTTGTGAGAGTCGCAGAGTTAGGCTCTGGTTGTTAGACGGTCAGTGGTTAAAAGTTCATCATTTCCTAAAATTACTTAGTGTTGAGTTGATAGAAAGGTGGTCACAGCTATGTTGTCCACTCTGAGGAAGCTCTTCTTCTTTAAGAAGGAGCCGAAAACCCCCTTGGGGTTTTGTGACGGCCCAAGCAGGGGAACGGGATACTTGTCCTGCTTTCACTGTGGAACTGAAGACAGGTACCGCCAGCCTTATGACCCTGAAAACCAAATTCATGAGGCAGTATGCATGGGAAAGCGCAAAGTGATGGTGCGTCTCCTCAGGAAGAACCAATTTCATGTGAACGATGAGGATGAAGGGAAACGGTAAGAACACTTGGAAGATAAGGATGAGGGGCCTTGAGGAAATCGGGTGATGGGAGAAACCTACCTTTCCTAGCTCTGTTGAGGGCAATAGGGGTGAGGAGAGACCAGCTGTGCTTTCTGGACTACAGTCTCCTTGGTACCTGTGATCACAAAGTTCCAGTGTCCAGATCTTCTTCTTCTGGAGGAGAACCATAAGACCAAAGCTCCAGCAGGTTTACTGTCACCCCGTAATTCCCCTATGGAGCATTTTCTTATGGAGCATCGAATACACAATAGAATAATCTAACAAACTATAAAGAAATGGGAATTAATTTCAATGTACCTAATAAACACAATGTTGTATAAACTGTAGAAACTACAGAGATCAAGTAGTGTTCCTCATAATGTCTTCCTCCCACCTAAAATCACCCAAAAACATTCAATATGGATCTTTTATCTGTGTGTACTAACATTTATATTCCTCACTGAAAATAACAGAAATAATCTAAACTTGACAGATGGGTGTGTGCTCCTTTTCCTGCTGCTCCTTCATTTTCTTGTTGTTTCTCACTAGTTTCCTGGGGATATCACTCTCCCATCTCTGTAAATTTCTCTTAAGTTCCTTCACTCATTACTTCATATGTTTCTGAAAGTTTATTCAGTGTGGCCTTGATCAGCCACCATTTTAATAACACAATGTGCTGACAAGCTCCAAGTTCTCTGAAAGTTACTTCTGACATCTTTACTTACTTCTGATAGAGGTGAATGGAACTTGCAATGAATTTCGTGATTTACAAATCAACAAACTGTCTTGCTTTCCCAATTTTGGGTTTACTAGATGGCCCACAGTGTCCTAAATCTCCCTCGTGAAATTGATATTAGATACTGACGTTAGACATAGCATACATCTAATTTCTCTGTATGCTATGAATTTAACTATTATCAAAAATGGGCATTCTTATGTATTTGACTTGAAGTTCCATACTTACTTCCTTTGAATTAAAGTTCCTTAAAAATCAAAGCCAAGTTTGCTGTGCATTTAAATTTTGCTGTTGATAATTTTCAGTTTTTATTAATAGTACATTTCATAGCTTTCTTTAAAAAATCCAGTAAAAGTCTAGAAATGTTTTATATTTATGGATATGTATATATGTATGTATATGTATATCACATTATATATCACATTTCACTTAGTAGAGACACCATGCATGGCACAATGACATGCTATCTTATGTATTAAAAATTGTCTTTAAGTTTTGGCAGTCACTGTTGTACATTATGAATTGTAAATGACATTTCAATTTTAGCTGAGTTAAAATGCGTGAAAAACCAAATCTCAAGCTCAGTGGTGTGTCATATCTACAATCCAAGCTCTTTGCAGGCTGAGGCAGCAGAAGCATAAGTTTATTGCAGAACTTGTCTCAAGTTTTGAAGAGATATCCTTAGACTCTAAAATTTATACTCCTTAATATATTTACAAAATAGAGATAATGGAACTAACATTGACTTGAAATATGTTTATTACAGTGTTAACATTCATAACTTAAATACCGAAAAGATTGTTAAGTTGTTGTTGAAGAATATTTTCTGAATAGTTGCAAAGAATCTAATTGAGTCATCCTAATTTGATAGAAGTATTCCTTTTAACACCCATTTTCTGGACAAGAATTCACAACACAGGAAGGCTGAGAAGTAGTTGGTTGATGGTAGTGTCTAGAGTAGGATTCAAACTGAAAATGAGTTCACCCAATAGTCATGTTCTTTTTGCTCAAATAGGCTGCTCTTTACTACGTAGTTCACTAATAGAGCACTTATCTAGGCTGCAACAGCTGTGTGTATTATTCACACTGCGATAAATGATAGTTGCAATAAATTTTTAAATACAGTAAATTATAAGAGCAAATAAAAATAAATTTTGAATGAAGTTAAATATTTTTATGGGTCTATGGACTTAAATACTATATAATATTTATAAATGCCAGAGTGATTGTGTATGTTGATAATAGTGCCTTACAGTTTTCCTTCAAAATGTCTCTCATTCCCACAGAACTGCGCTCCACTTTGCATGCTTCTATGGCCATATCAATCTGGTTCATTTTCTGTTAAGATTTAAGGCCTGTGAGATTAATGCCCTTGACAATCAAATGTCCACACCACTAATGAAGGTATTTCAAAGACTTCAATTTCAGTAATTAAGTTGATCTAAGTGTTTAGAATGAAAGTAAAATTAAAGTCACTTAAATATAAATCATGGTGAAAGTTGGGGGAAGTTTCTTGTGTGTTCTTTAAATTGACAGTGTTTTCCTGGTAACGATATCCACAGGCTGTACAAAGCTGGGAGACAGAGATCGTGTCTGTCCTACTTGATCGTGGAGCAGATCCCAATATTAAAGATTGCAATGGAGAAGCAGCAATTCACCATGCAGTGTATGTAGACAGGCCAGATATTGCCAGCAGTCTTCTTGAATTTGGGGGAAACATTGAAGATACTACAAAGGTAAAAATTTTCTAAATTGAATCCCCAAGTATTTGAAAACTATATGCTTTAACAGTTGTCATATCTTGGTCCAATTTATTCACGTTTAGAAGTTGAAGTATTACTTGACTGGCACTTTGAAATAACTTGATCGGTATCCATCTAAGTATTGATATGTTGTTATAGTTTGTTTTTTACCCCATTGAGTCCAATTCGTGCTGCCCACATACTCTTGGGTATGTGACCATCCACTGGAGCATGCTCAGTCCACCCAGGCCACACCTTTAAATGAAAATGACTATCCAGTCCTAGCAGCTATAACTGTCAAGAAGTTCTCAGCTCAGAGCAGAACTTCATGCTAAATTCCTGCTTGCATAATGACATTTTGTGTCACTTGAGCTTCCAACCATCATCTTCTGAATGTTTTCACAGTGACTGTGATGTCATATGAACATCTACGCTGGTGTGCCCATGAGACACTCTTTGCTTTTGGTCATCCAGTGGACCTGGCTCTTACAAGCTTTAACCTGATCTTCTACAGTGACCCCAGAGACTTGAGAGGAGGTTTATATCAATAAGGTTAGAAAGATGGGTGGGTACAGAAGAGGGGTGCATTTGGAAAGTAGTGAAAGGGAAGGGGTGAATATGATTAAATTGCACTGAATATAGCTCTCAAAATTATTTCCAAAGGGGGAGAAGTAAATGTTAATTTATTGAAATCAACATTAGAGAATTTAGCTTACTTTTATGGAGCCATGGAAAATATTTATAAAAATAGATAATGGACTAAAAGGATTATTTGACTTACATTTCCAAGTTACTGTGTATTACTGGGCAAAGCACAGAATCAGGATCTTGAGAAAGCTGTTGACATATCATCTATCCTCAAGAGAGGGAGAAATGAATGAGTCCAGGATGCCTGTTTGCTTACTCTGCAGCTATCTCTGTAAAGTCTTACACAGCCATGTTCTGAAACAAGGCTGTGGTGCCACCCACCAGGGGCTGGGTTCTCTTCATTGGTTAGCCATCAAGATAACTTCCTATAGGCAGCTGGATATAACTTTGTCTGTGGTATCAGGAACTTGTAATCCTTCCTTCCTCCTCATATCTCCACAGAAACAGAATCAGTGGCCTCTTGAAAAACTCAGAATAGGTGTACCACAAAACTGCCTACATACCAATATCACACCCATCAAATATCCAATTCCAAAAGCTTCAACACCTACCCAAAATATTGACAAGCTGTGCTGGGATATAAATCACTTCAGGCTGTGGGTGATACTTCACCTTCAAAATGCTATCACAGACTGAATATTTGCAACTGAAGCATGGTACATTGCACTACAAGCACTTGATTTCCACACATCCATTAGTATGCATGCAGCAGAGGTTAAAATTTTAGTAAACAAACCAAAGGGCTATGGAACAGCGCAGTCCATTCATAACCTCCATTTTCTCCAGGAATGCAGTGCATGCTCAATCTCTAAGAGAATTTTAAAAACTATGCTTCATCCTGACTATAACAAATCAAATCATTTTGCTTTTGAGCCCCTATGATGGAACGGTTCCCTGCAGGTACTTCCACAATCCAACCTCCAAGTGTGTTTTATTTGCTAACAAATCCCATTTCACCTGCTTTGCCGATACAGGTGTTTCAGTCTACTAGCCTTATTTCTTAGTGTTTGATATAAATTTAGGATGTCTGAAGATTCCTTTTCTCCCTTGGCAGTTTGCAGAGCACCACAGGAAGCTAGTACTTGGATAGGAATCACTGGGTTAGTTCCAGCTTTATTCCTGCTAGTCTTTTCTCCAAAGGATTTGGTGTCTTCTGTAGCAAGATCTTACACTTAAGTGACTGGAGGCAACCAAGAACACTGGCAGTAGCTCATATTGTTTGGGAAATCTCTGGAACTCCCAAAAAGTCTAGGGAATTTTTACCTGCCTGGCACTGTGTATTTTGTTAGCTGTGGAGTTGGGCAAGGCTTTTCCACCCCTTGTTGCATAACTTCATGTAAATTACAATACATCGTCTTAATCTCACTGATATTGATAATCCTAAAATCATCATAGACTTCCAATATTAATTTTTTAGATAGGGTTTCACTATGTAGCCCAGACTCTGCTAGAAGTCACGATCCTCCTGCAATAATACCCTGCACTCTGTTGATGGGATTACAGTTGTGCCTTCATTTCTGAATTCTAATGTTTAAAATACTTTTAAATTATTGCTCTATTTTGATTCCTGCTTAGGTTGTTTTCTAAGCAAAATATAAACCAGAAAGAAAGCAATGCCTTGCCCATCTCTAAAACTTCCATTACACAGATCTGTATGCACTAGCTATAGTACAGTACAGTCACTCAGTAAATTGGAGTTAGATGCAATGATGATTAAAATGCAGCAAATACAGAGTATAACAGAGATCCACAACTAGTGAAAATGCAAAGACCAAAGGACCATGGGTGCCTACCACAATCCTACATCTACAATACAACACCCACACTTAAGTTTCGGGTGACACTGAGAAAGAAAGTTCTGAAAAAACAAACAAACAAACAAACTCTGAGTTCCAGTGACCAGGATGACTGTTGCAGAAAAGTGTCTTCTAGATACAAAAGGGATAATTCATCTATGAAATCTCAATAATATGGTTGCCTAAATAAGACATGCACAAGGAAAACACCAGTTGACATGCAAACACTTGATAGGGGAAACTTCAAAACTACACTCGTAAATAAAGAGTTGCCAATTATCCATAACTGCTGAGAGTAGAATTCAATTTTCTCCAGGGATACACTCTAAACTCCTCAATAGTTTATCTAACCACAGTGGCCATGCTTAAACACACACACTTACACACATGCACATGCACACACATGGACACACAGACACACACAGACACACACACAAACCAACACACATACAGGAAGAGAGAGAGACAGAGGGGGAGGGAAAGAGAAAAGGAGAGGCAGAGACATAAAAAAGAGGCACACAGAGAGTCTGCTCACATTACATGGAACCAGTAGGTTGTACATAATACACATGTGTGTGTGACAGTAATAAAAAACAGGTCCTGAATTTCAGAGGGAGTTAGGGGGAGTTGGAGGAGTGAGGGTGTAGAAACTATGTAAATACAGATCTCATGTAGGAAACTGTCTAAAAATAATATAAATAAAAACATTTTAAAAATGTACTGGATTTTCTAAACACTAAGACAGTTTTCAACTTGTAACAGGACAGAATACATTTCAAGGTAAGCAATCAAAGATTCTTTGAGTTGGGCGGTGGTGGCACACGCCTTTAATTCCAGCACTCGGGAGGCAGAGACAGGCGGATCTTTGTGAGTTCAAAAAAAAAAAGATTCTTTGATTTCTTACTCATTTTGAGGTCATTTCTTTGGTGACCTGTTCAGAGCAAGAGGCAGACATTGTTACCCTTGGCCCTTCCTGAATGGAGAATCAAGAAGAGCTTCCTCTGTGTCCTCAGCAAATACCACATCATTACAATACTCTGAGAATTGTGCCTGTGAAACAACTTCTGCTGTTGCTGATATTTGCCCCACAGAAGATTTGCCAAACAGTACTTCAGAAATCAGGTTTTAAATACTGGACAATTCCATAGTTTTGTCATTGTCCTTAATTGAATTTTTCTGTTGGGAAATGCTACATCTGCCACATAACTGTCTTTTGAAATACAGGAGAATTTCTGACATAGAAAAGACAATTTTGCTCATCCATGCAACTTAGGATCTAACACCTTTGCCACTGTGTGTCGGTGTGTGTCTCTTCAGATAAACTCTGAGGGGAGAGTGCCATGGCTTCAAAGTACCATGACAACTTCTGTGACAGGAACCACAGGTCCATGGGTGTCACATGAGTTCTGTAATGGACTAGAGGACTTTGTGACAACTGCAGCCATGGTTAGAATATTGCAATCTTGAGGATCATTAGCAGGTGCATTAGGCTAATAAGGAAAAGACTACTGTGGTCAAGTCTATGGTAAACATTACGATCACGGGCTACATATATGATTTTCAGTTCAGTTGTGAAATAGGCGGTATTGCGAATGATTAATTGATATCATTACAGGATGGGTTGACCCCTCTGCTGCTAGCACTCCGAGAAAGGAAACCCCGCATGGCAGCATACCTAATCACACACGGTGCGAATCTTCACGTATCTGATCAATATCTAAGGTACTACACTTTGCATTTTTAAAACACTACTTGTGTTGAAAATAGTCTAGAATAGTAAAAATCATTCATTTCATATGTGTTATGGGACTAGATTAGAAAAAGTCAATAAAACATCAGTTACATATCTAAAAATATCTATTACATGAAATGGTTATGCCAAAGAATGACAGTCAGGTTCATATTCCCTTTCATAATGAGAGGTTTTTATTTTGATTTTTATTTTGACTGCCATATGATCTTCTATGAGTTGATAGCATTTATATTAGATTGTACATTTACAGTGTCAGTCCCAGTGTTTTCAAGTTTGCAATCACACAACCTTGTGAACACCCTTTAATCTTCAAATACTTTTGGTGGTGTGCAGAGAAGGATGATACATGAATGGTAGTTGTAAACTTACATATATGGCGTGATATTAGTATCAGGATTTGAAAACATTCATTTTTAACATTAAAATTATTTGATAACATTATTACTATCATTTTACGCAAATTTCAATTCCATATATAATAGTGAATTGTATTTAATAGAATAGGAAGGAAATGGTGTTCTTTTTCATATAAAGCTTTCTGTACTTCTGGTCAATTTTCTCCAAACAGTTATTCACCATAAACAATTTAAAATACAAATTCTACTCTATAAAGTATCATAGTGGGCTAAGAAGTTTTCTGCTTGTTTTCTAGTTTTAGCCTTGGACATATTTTAGGAATCTGAACTCTGCTTTCAGGATGCTTAAGGCTACTTAGTTAATGGTCCATTCTACACACAAAGGCCTTATACTTATATGGTAAAATGTATACAGTTCACCATTTAAGTAATTGAATTGCCTCTGTCATTCTAGAACAACACTCATGTATGCTGTTAGATGGGATTGTGAAAATATGGTTGAAATTTTACTGAAGAAAGGTGTTGATCACCAGTTAAAGGACACATTTGGATGGAGTGCTCTTTATTATGCCATTATGGGGAAACGCAAAACGTAAGTCCAGAAGTTAAAACGCTAATTGAAACTAAATTTAGACATGAAATATTTACCAATGTTGTATTTTAACCAAGCGTAACTTCATTATTTAAATGCTTTTGGAATGGAAGCATTTTAGTCAACTCCACTTGCGATTCAGGATCATTATGACAAAACTCAGATCATTGTTTCCTTCTTGGCTAAAGGAAGACCAGCAATAGAGCAACCTATGTCTTGGAATTCATTAGTGTTCTCACCATGGGCTTACTCTTTATTTCAGTAATATCAAATTCTGAATTCTGTAGCATTTGATAATAGGTCCATTCATGAATTATAGAGTGCTTTCATTTAGGATTCTAATCAGATCAAGACTGAGAAGCAAGTTAGATACTGCTTTACTATTTCTGTGCCTGTTTTTAGGTGGTGAAATTTTCATAGCAAACTTTTAAACTAAAGTAGGGAAATCCTGAGTTTTGGAAACTTAAGTTGGAGCCTAAGGAAACACTTTCCCAGAGCGAGTATACTTAGGACTCCTACCTATATTAGGGCACTTTCCATCCTGTCAAGATAATCCAGATGATTTGAACCATAGTAAATCTACACCATCTCACTCTGTTCTTTCCCTCTAAAATGAGACACTTTGTAAAATCTTTTAGAACTAATAAATTTGAAGGGTATGTCCAGATGACTTGATGGAATCTTATATTGTCTTTGAAATATCTTAAATATTTAATATATTGATAAATGATTTTCCATCCATATTAAAATAATAACGTTGTTTACCACCATTTCCATACTTGGCAGAAAAATGGTGATTATTCAGCACGACTTATTCCTCTGGAGACAACAAAATACCTTCACACGTAAGTCTTTTGAAGTTTCCTTCTCTGTAGCCCTTCTTTAGATTAAAAATGTTGCATTTAGAATTTTTCAATTCTCTGTAATTAGATATTATTTGGGTACATACCCAAGAATAGTGTAGCTGGATCTTGAGGTGGATCCATAACCAGCTTCTTGAATAATGGCCAAACAGATTTCCATAGTGGTTATATGTTTGTACTGCCCTTACCATTGGGTGAGTGGATGAGTGTTCCCCTTCCCCTTCACTCGCAAAGAGCAGTTTTTATTTTTAAAATGCATTTAAATTATGATAGAATTAATATCCTTTCCTCCTTTACATTCCTCTCTCCAGCTCCTCCTAGGCAGTTTTAAAAACCAAGTGTCTATTGACGGCTGAATTGTTTAAGAAATTAGTTGTATGAAACTGCTTTGTTAAAAAGTTTCTCAGTTTTACACCGGAATTACATACTTGCATGTAAAAATATTTTTTTAATTACCATACTGTGATGAGATGCCAGCCTCTCCCCAGCCCACAGCACATTTTAGTGTACTTCATACATTTTTTTTCTAAAAATGTTAACATAGTGTCTACTTCATTAATAGTTCCACTACACTGTATTGTAATTCATTTTATTTGTTTATTTTATTTTATGTGTGAGTGTTTTTGCCTGCATGTACACCAGGCATGTGCATCATGTTCATGTCTGGTGCTTGTGGGAGAGAGAAGATGGTGTTGTATTCTTTGGAACTGGAGTTACAGGTGATTGTAAAATACCACATTGGTTCTGAGAGCAGAACACAGGTCCTCTTGAAGAGCAATGCATGCTGTTAACTTCTAAGTTGTCTTCTTAGCTATCCACACACATTATAAAAAAAACACATTATTTTCTCACAGTAAAAATGAATGCATTGCAGTAAGTGAACACAATTACTTTGTTATACATATCATAGAAAACATGATTTGTATGGCTAAACAAGACACAATATTCAATCCTTTTATGATTTCCTTTCCTGTGTATGTTATTAAAGGAATGTTTTCTTTTCTATAGATTTTAACTAAAGTACAATTAGATCACTTTCCCACTTCCCTTTCTTCCCTCCAGCACTCTCCCCACGCTCCCGCTTCTTCCATGTCCCCGCAGGTCTCAAATTGATAGTCTCTTCTTCCCTTATAATTACTCTTCAATGCACACATTCACACACAGAGACACAAATGTGTAACTACAACCTACTGAGTTCAGTTTTCTTGTTTGTAGTTACATGGTTTCAGTGCTGACTACAATTTCATCAGTCAAGCAATTAGGGGTTCCTGTCTGAGAGAGACTCACTATCCCTATCTCAGCAGTCATTAGTTTCCTGCAGTTCCTTGTCCAGGAGCATGGCCCTCGGAGATTCCTCCCTACTTCTTCCTTAGCATGTCTATTGATATTGTCTCTGTTCAGATCTTGTTAATATAGCCATTTCCATGAGAGACTGTTTCACAGCAGACTTCCTGATGTTTGCAGTCTTTCCCTCTGCCTGTTCTGTGATGTTCCCTGAGCTAGAGATGCTGGAGTTGTAATGTTGATTTATCAACTGAGACTGGGATCCCTAGACTCTGCTGATCTCTGCTTCATGTCTACATTCTGGTGTGAGACTCAAGAGAATCTTGATGAAGGAGTCATCTTTATCTTCTCAGAAAAATAGCTATTAGATTCATTAGTTCTTTGTACAGTTTTCTTTTTTTCTATTTAATTCATTTACTTTTTATTATTTCGTACTATCTACTGTTTGGGGGTTTGGTTTGTTCTTGTTCTTTTTTCTTCAAATTCTTGACTTGGATCATTAGGTCATTTATTTGTTTATATGCATACTGGAGTTTATTTTGCTGCCAATTTTAACTTTTATGACTCAGTGGTTGCATACTGTACATGGCATTATTTCAATTTTCTGTATTTCTTAAAGTTTCCTTTGTCTCTAGGCATATGCTCTATTTAAGAGGAGCCTCTTTATGCTGCTGAGTGGAATATATATTCTTTGGTATTGAGGTGGAATATTTAATTATTGGTTAGGTCAATTGAATGAAGATGTCATTTAATTCTGAGATTGTATGTACTTGGGCTGGATGACCAATCAATTGGAAAAATCAGTGTTTGCAATCACATAATGTTATCGGGTCTGTGTTGATCTGTGCCTTTTGTTCCATTAGGTTTCTTGTGAAGTTGGGTGCACCTGCATGTGTGTGTGTGTGTGTGTGTGTGTGTGTGTGTGTGTGTGTGTGTGTGTGTAAGTATTCTATTTTGTATTTGTTGACACTTTAATTAGTATGAAGTGCACATCTTTGTCTCTTCTGCTTCATTTTAGTTTGAAAATGATTTTTCAGGTACTAGGATGCCGATACCTGCTTGCTTCCTGACAGTGTTTGCTTAGAATACATTTTGAGAATACATTTTGCATCCATTCATTGTAAGAGGGTGCTTGACTTTTAAACTAAGATGAGATTTTTCATAGACAATAGATAGTTGGATTTTGTTTCTTAATTTGTTTAGGTAGCCTTTGTCTTTTGACTGGAGTGTTGAGGCCATTGATATCTGGATTCGTTATTGAAAGTTGTACCTAGATTGCAGTGTTTTATTTTCCTGTTGTTTTGTGTTGTTAGATGCCCTTTGTATTTCCTTAAATTATAGCGTTGCTTGTTTTCTTTCTAAAAGTCTCCTCTCACACTTACTCCTCTCTTCAGTTAGAAGTATTACATTTAGTAGTCTGTTTAGAATTTATTATTTGCTATAACTGTTTCAGGCTGCTTGTATCATGGAAGTGTTTCCTCTTCAGCTATGGCAGACAGATTCACTGGGCACACGAGTCCTGGTTGACATGCATGGACTTGTAGTATTTGAAGTTCATTGCTTCAGGCTCTTCTGCTTTTCAGAGTTTTATTTGATAATTCAGCTGTTGCCCTGGGCACGTTCATTTCCAAATGACTTGTATACTTTCTTTTCTTAAGCTTTCAATATTTTTTCCTAGTCCTGTATATTTGGTGGTGTTACTATTATATGCTTTGGAGTTTTCTTTCTGATCTTGTCTGGTTGGGGTTTTGTTTGATTCTTGTATCAGTGTGTGTATATATTTCCTTACTTGGATGAAGAATTCCTCTGTGATCTTTCTATTAATCTTGTCTATGCTATTGATTGAGAATACTGTTTCCTCATGTATGCCAATAGAATTCAAAGATTTGAGCCTTTGATAGTATCTCAAATTTCTTTCCTGGTCTTCTAGCATGGTTTTTTTTATATTATTTGCTAATTAATTATAGATTTTTCTACTTTTTCTTTACATTCTCATATTCTATCTTTTGTTTGATTTGTTATATTGGTAAGGTTTTTCTCTGAACTTTCTAATTGGCATGCTGAAATTTTCAGTATTATATCTATTGCAGCCATTGATCTGGACCTAGTCTTCTGTGTATGGTGACAGCCACAAACAAAAAATGTGGGGGCAGAACAGGGAAGAAGTGACTTACCCAGAAAAGGTTGTGATATATTGTGTACTCTAATAAAATTTGCTTGAAGATAAGAGGACAGAACAAGCCACTAGATTAAATATAGAGGCCAGGCAGTGGTGCCACACATCTTTAATCCTAGCACTCGGGAGGCAGAGACCCATCTGGATCTCTGTGAGTTATATCCACCTTGGACTACATGACATTTAATCAGTCTAGGAGAGAAACAGAGGCAAGCAGTGGTGGCACCAACCCTTAATCCCATTACTGGGATGTCACATGCCTTTAATCCCAACACTAGGAAGGAAGTGATGGCTGGGTGGAGAAAGGTATATAAGGCATGAGGAGACAGGAACTAAAGGCTTTTTGGCTGGAACCCCTTTTGTCTAGAGGCTTTTCAGCTGGAGCGCTTTCAGCTGAGTACTCAGAGGCATTCAGTCAGAGGATTCCTGGAGTTGGCGAAGTTAGACTTGGCTATGACTTGTTTCTTTGTCTCTCTGATCTTTCAGCATTTTCCCCAATATCTGGCTCCATTTTTTAATTAAAATAACATTTAGGATTCCTGCAACAGAGGGTTCACAGCTTTGGGTCTGGAATAGGATTGTTGGCTTCCAGAGAAAATGAAGTAGCCACCTAGCTAGCAAAGGTAGCTAGGAAACATGGAGGCCATGCCTGCTGCATTTCTTAAGCAAGGCATGTGGGTTTGGAGATAGTAGTAGGGGATAATAGGATGGGAAATGGAAAAAGAGAATTGCCCAACAATGGTGGCTCACAAACAAAGAGGGTTGTCAGCTTGGATCTGGACCAGGTGTGAGTTTACTGATGGCAGTTTTTGGGGGGTGACAGACAAAAAGAGACGTATTCAATAAAGGTGGCACAAAACCTAAAATAATGGTAATTTTGTATTCAAATTCTTCCATTTAAACAAATATATCACATAGTGTTACTGAAATGTTTATATACACGGTGATTACTTCTGGCTCTACTGTATGGCAATGGTCTGGTTCCTAAATGTATAATTAGAAATTAATATTCTTATCTGTGAGGTGTTGAACTCAAGGTTTCATACTTTAAGAAGGAGGTGCTCTATGTGTTTGCTACTCCAATGACCCTATTTTTATTTTTATTTTTGTTTATTTTTGTCTTCCTGCTTTGTGTTGCCAAACTGACTCTTGACTGCCAAAAGGCAATCTCCAGAGGTCATACTTTTCCAAACTGTAGTCAAGTCTTTCACATGGCTTTTTCCCATATGCAGTAACCTTTAGAATGTGAATACTGTAGATGAAGTAAATAATGAACCTCTTCTTTGGGGGAAAAAAGAAGAAACTAGTCTACTAATTCCAGATTTAAATTCTGTTTTTATTGTGAGTCGTTAATATCTATAGTGCTTATCAGTAAATATGAAGCCACTCATACACCAGAGAATACTTGACTATCCATCCACAATCCCATTTTATCTTTTACCCTATTTTTGCAAGACAGGTGCTCTGCCACTTGGGCACATTTCTAGTCTTCATTTTCCATGGGAAGATACTTTCTCAAGGGTAATGTCAATAGGATCTCACCATGTGTGGTCTTTCTTATTTTATATAAAAGGAGAACTGTAGACAAAATTCTAAATGGTCTTAGTAAATAAGAAACACAGAGCCAACTACAGAGTTAAAAGTCCAAGAGATGAGAGCACTAGTGAAGAGCCCAGACAGCCTTATCTTAATACCTGGCTGCTGTCTCTTCTCTAGAGAGAGAGACCTTCTTCCTGTGTGACTTGTCTTTTTATTGCCTTTCTGTTCTGCCTTCTCATTGGCTCTAAACCCAACCACATGACTTCCCTGTCACTGCCTGTCTATACAGACCTCCAGGTCTCTATGGTTGGTACTGGGATTAAAGGTTCAGGTCACCACTCCTTGGCTGTGTCCTTGACCACACAGAGACTCTACTTGCCATGGGATTGGATTAAGGGTATGTGCCACCACCACCTGACTTCTGCTTAGTGGCTCGGTTTTACTTCTGACCTCCAGGCATCTTTATTAACATACAAATAAAATCGCATTTCAGCACAAATAAAATACCACCATAGGGAACTAGGTTTCTATCCCAGTAGAAAGATCTTAAGTGAGTTATTAAGTGATATATATGTAGATACCTACATATGGATTTATAGTTTTATAATAAACAAACCTCCAAAGCAACTTTCTCGGACCTAGCCTTCCTAGTACATACTTTTAATTTTCTGTATTTTAGCCATGTGCAGAATAGATATATTCTTTAAGAGGGGATCTTACCAGTAGTTATGTCCAAAGGTGACAATAGCAATTGTGGTTCTACCTTATTGTATCATAGGTAAGAATGAAAACTATAGCCAGATCTAAAAGAGCTCATTAGAACCTAACCACAGAGGAGATCAGGAGGGTGGGCAGCATTGATTTCACCTTACCTCTCTTTTCTGATACCTTGCAAGTCTTTATGAGAAACCTTGTCCAGATAGGTTTCCATAATTTTAGGGGAGATTGATAAGTACAATGATCATTGCCTCAGGTTCTCTCTGATAGGTTGTTTCATCCCTACCTAAAGGATTGCAGTCGTGCATCTGGGGAATATTTGTTGTGTTATAACAAAATATTTATGCTGTCTTCAAATTGATCCTGGTACCATTCTTCCAGAAAACTACTCTCTTTGCTATTTATTGATGATAGGCACTGATTCTGGCAACGGCACTATTTGCCATTAGTTGGACTTGTTGTCAGTATACATGGTCACCTACTTTGAGGTATCAAATGCTGATAATTTCTTTCATTCTTTTATTCAATAAATCCAAAGGAGGTGAAGATTTCCTGATGCATTTGTTATATTCCAGTACCATAGTTATTATTTACCCTAGAAGATTTTTTACTCTAGAAGATTTACCCTACGGTATTTTATAGACTAATATAATCGACTGAAATATGTCTACTTTTCATTCAATTATAGGAAATCAGCCTGAAGATGTCTTTTTATCGGGGTAAGATTTTAAGGTCTTTGAATATGAATGTTAACTTATAATTAGAACCAGGGAAAAGAACTAATGTTTATTGAATATTGTGTTCTTCACTGATTCCATCTGATTTATTTAGTGTCCATGATGCATTAATATAATCATATGTTTTAAAGCTTTCATATCCTTGTGACTAAGTGTCTTACTACTTTAGCAAAGGTCATCCAGAGAGTTTGATTAATTCTATGAATCCCATAGGTAACAAGTTGCCATCTCTTGACTGAACTGTCAGCCTGTGCACTCTCTTGTTCCTGTGACTACATTGAGATGATCTCGTGTAGAAAGCCAGTTTTCCTTATGTGTCAACTCTGGATTAGAGTTTTCCTGAGAAACCTATCTAAAACCTCCATAGTTTTTCTTTTGAAAGTTGTTCTTAGACACTACATTGCTATCAAGATTGGAGGGGGAAACCTCTCTTTATTGTGTCTGTAGTGCCATAGGTTTGAAATGAGCAAGATGACAGAAGGCTTGGAATTACATTATTGGAATGGTAGTCCATGTGCACATATACCATGTTATGTTGATACAAGTGAGCATCTATTTAAGAGACGTTATGAACTTATACTCAGTTTTGTTTTCTCTTCAAACTACTGGACTGCCTGGGTACAGGAGAGTTTTTTTTCTCATTTCATCAAGTCTTTGTTTCCCCATGACACTAAGAATTTTGAAATTTTTTATTGTACATTTATTTTTCCTCATGTTTCTTGACCTATAGTTTAGAATTTTTGACTGCCAGGTACTGCTTCTTGTTTTATTAGAAAATCTCAGATCTGAAAAATTTGTAGTTTTTAAGGAATTTTGAAAACTAATAAAAATATCCTGAGCACAGAAAACTAGATCCAACGTTATACATAAACAGTTGCTCTGAGGGAGAAGCCAAAACTAAAACACAGTATTCTATGGAGGTGGAAATACAAATGGCCCAATTTAGATTCCCATGCATTCCTTCACTAAAAGACCAGTCCTTACTGACCAGTATTTGATTGAGAATTTCTGTAGGAAAATATGGGAATGAGTCAAGTGTTCCAAGAATGGCATTAAAAGTAGCCTAATGGTGGATGATTTGAATGACATTAACAGGGGAAGGGCAATTTCGAAAGGAAAATCATGGAGGCCAATAGGACTAAGAGTTTGGCCTCGTGATTAGTTTTTTAAAGACAATAAAGTTATTTACATAGACACAGGATGGTGAAAATCATCTAGGAATGGATAGGGTTGAACGTAATTTGGAAACTATATTACCTTTTGTGCTTAATTGATAGAAATGACAAATAGATTCTTCTGTTGAAACTTACTTGAGCAACCTGAAGTCTTTATAGAAAATGGGAATGTGGTATCACAGAGGGTGGGCTAGAGAATGTTCAGAACCAAGGGCTGAAATGAAAAATATCTGTGATCCACTGCCACTGCTTCTTTTCCTGTTACCTTTGCCAAATTCCTGTCCTTTTCAGATTGGAATTGCAGAACATAATCATAGAATTTTGTAACATATCTAGGCTTGGGATGTGTGTTGCTGACCCTCCATTTAGCTTATTTGCCTGAACCAGGGAACTAGCTGTCTTTCAGGTTCTTTGAGCCTGTACTTTCAGGAATCTGCACCTTCCTGGGATGAATATTTAAAGGCCAGAGAGCATCACTGAAGACTGCAAAAGAGGGAACGAGGAGTGGTATCCTATATAAGGAAGACATCTAGAGAACATAGAGGGAAACAGAGGCAAAAGTCCCAGGGATCTGCTTTTCCAGAAGTCTCTGCCATCAACCGAGCACATATGAAGGTTTTTAAGTGCTTGGTAGTTTTTGAATCAGCCTCTACCAATGTAATAACTGAATTATTACATTTTAATGTTTGAACACCCATGATAAGAGGATTTCAAACCTCAATGTGCACATTTGTTTGTTCACTTATAACTTTAATGTTCAAGGATTTCACATCTTTTTCATGACTTTATTAGTTGTTTTACAATGAATGGATGTGATGGTTTCCTTTCAATGGGTATTTTCCATGCTCAAGAATGAAGGTTGCCATTTAGTAGTTATATAGTTTTATGCTTTATTAATAGAGTAGAATGAGGACACTATTGTTTTGCTTTATTTGGGGCTATTACCTTTATTTAAATTAATGATTAAAGAGTATGTGAGCAATTCATTGTAATTTGCATGCAATCATCAGGACAGTTTTCAAAACAAATGATTTTCAGGTTCCACAAATATATTGACTGACACTATTTGATGTGGAACTATGTGTAACTCTTTCTTGACAAATGCAGAGATTAGGAGAAGTGGAGACAGAAATTAACAGCTGAACAAATTTTATAAAACAGATGTCTAATAACAACAGAAACACCATCTGCTATTCAAATAACTAAACATTCAGGACAAATGCTTGTGTCCACTACTCACTTATTT
Source organism: Peromyscus eremicus (assembly GCF_949786415.1). Taxonomy (NCBI): domain Eukaryota; kingdom Metazoa; phylum Chordata; class Mammalia; order Rodentia; family Cricetidae; genus Peromyscus; species Peromyscus eremicus. The sequence goes on along the minus strand of NW_026735573.1, from coordinate 81,034 downwards.
GTTGTTGTGTGTTTTGCTTCAAAGACATCACTTTGAATCTGAGTCACTGATTTCCGTGTGTGCAACAATGGAGGACACAGCTAATTTGAAAACTCAGGTAATCAATGCCTTCTTGAGGTAAATTCTTGTGCTGAATTTCTTCTTTGTGGAGTTTGAAATGGTATAATAGAGCAGTTGTCAAAATGTCATCACTTTAGATGAAAAATTGGCTAGAATTTTTTTATAAAATTATGACAATATTACTATATTGATGGTGAAAAGTACCAAAACATAATAATTACTTTAAGGTTCTGAAAGCCAAAAATGAGATAAGAAATAAGTAATCACAGAAAAATTAGTTTGTATAGTTTTACCACAGTGGAGGGAATTTGAAATTTGGGAATATTTGGACAAATAAACATTAGTAGTTTTATTTTTATTTCTTATAGCATGACTTACATAATTTTCAGGCTTCTCTAAATATGTAGACTAACCTATTCATTATGTTACTTAAGGTAGCTTACATATCCAACCCATGTATTGAAGGGCACAGAAATTAGCATTAGTTTTTAAAGTACCTTTTAAAAAATCTTTTACTCATGATACTAACTTTTAAAAACTGTTAACTGGATGTCAACTACATGTTAACTGGATGTCAACATGCAGAAGACTGCATATAGATCCCTATCTGTCGCCATGCACTGAAATCAAATCCAAGTGGATCCAAGACCTCAACATAAATCCAGTTACACTGAACTTGAGAAGAGAAAGTAGGAAGTAGCCTAGAATGCATTGGCACAGGAGACCACTTCCTAAATATAACACAGACACTGAGAGAAACAATTAATAAATGGGACTTCCTGAAACTGAGAAGCTTTTGTAGGGCAAAGGACACAGTCAATAAGACAAAACGACAGCCTACAGAATGGGAAAAGATCTTTACCAACCCCACCTGACATCTGACAGAGGGCTGATCTCCAAAGTATATAAAAGAATTCAATAAACTAGACATCAAAATTCCAAACAATCCAAATACATGGGCTACAGGCCTAAACAGAGAATTCTCAACAGAAGAATCTCAAATGGCCAAAGGACTTTTAAGAAATTGTTCAACATCCTTAGCCATCAGGGAAATACAAATCAAAATAACTCTGAGATACCATCTTACACCTGTCAGAATGGCTATGATAAAAAACACTGAAGACAGCTTATGTTGGAGAGGATGTGGAGGAAGGGGAACACTCCTCCACTGTTGGTGGGAGTGCAAACTGGTACAGCCACTTTGGAAATCAGTATGGTGGTTTCTTAGAAAATTGGGAGTCAGTCTTCTTCAATACCCAGCTATACCACTCTTGGGCATATACCCAAGGAATGCTCAATCATACCACAAGGACACAAGCTCAACTATGTTCATAGCATCATTATTCATAATAGCCAGAAACTGGAAACAATCTAAATGCCCCTCAGGTGAAGAATGGATAAAGAAAATGTGGTACATACACACAATGGAGTACTAGTCAGCAGTAAAAACAATGATATTATTAAATTTGCAGGCAAATGGATGAAAACCCAGACTCAAGAGGAAAAATATGGTATGTACTCACTCATAAATGGATATTAAATGTAAAGCAAAGAATAACCAGACTACAACCCACAACTCCAAAGAAGCTGGCTAACAAGGAAGACCCTATAGATCAAACAGTGAAGGCGAAATAGATGAGATCAACATGAGCAAACTGAGGGTGAGGGGGAGTAATGGAGGGCAAGTAATGGGGGATGAGAACATAAGGCAATGGGAGGTTTGAGCTGGAACAGGGACAGAATGGGATAGCAAGGAAAGGGATACCATGATAAATGAAGACATCATGGGAACAGGGAGAAACAGAGTGCTAGGGAAGTTCCCAGGAATCCACAAGGATGACCCCACCTTAGACTACTAGCAATAGTTGAGAGTGTGCCTGATCTGGCCTACTCTGATAATCAGATTAGTGAATACCATAACTGTCATCATAGAGCCTTCATCCAGTAACTGATGGAAGCAGATGCAGAGATCCATGGCCAAGCACCAGACCAAGCTCCAGTAGTTCAATTGATAAGAGAGAGAAGGAATTCTATGAGCAAGGGACATTGAGATCACGATGGGAAAATGTACAGAGAGAGCCAGCCAAACTAGTGGAAATTCATGAAGTGTGCACCAATAGCTGTCGAGGCCCATGGGACTGGACTAGGCCCTCTGGATAGGTGAGACAGTTGTTTGCCTTGAACTGGTTAGCAGACCCCCAGGCAGTGGAATTGGGATCTGTCCCTGGTGTGTGAGTGTGTTTTTTGGAACCCAGTGCCTGTGGTGGGACACCCTGAGCAGCCTTGGTGCATGAGGGAGGGGCTTAGGCCTGCCTCAACCAAATATACCAGGCTCTGCTGAGTCCCCATGGGAGACCTTGCCTTGGAGGAGATGGGAATGGGGGGTGGGTTGGGGAGGAAGGCTGGGGGTGCAAGGAGGGAGGACAGGGGAATCTGTGGTTATTATGTAACCTGAATAGAAAATTTCTTAATAATAAAAATATCAAAAAAAACACCCTCTTACTCAGGACACTAACATTTAAAAACAATTTTTCAAGTCTGGTGTAGATGGAAGTTTTCCTGTGTCCTGCAGCCACTTGGTCCCAAATAAAAACACAGAGGTTTATATTAATTATAAACTGTTTGATATATGGCTCAGGCTTATTGCTATTATATCTTAAATTAACCCATTTCTATTAGTCTATGTGCCTCGTGGCTTTACCTGTATTTTATTACATCTTGCTCCCCCCGACAGCTTGCAGCATCTTCCTTGACTCCACCCTTCTTCTTTCTCTGTCTCTCTTGGTTTTCCTGCCTGGCTCCATCCTGACCTGCCATAGCCCAGTACAGCATTATTTATTAACCCATGGGAGCAACATATATTCACAGCATACAGAAAGACCATCCCACAGCATTTTGGTACTTTATCTAGAAAAAAGTATTATTTAAAGTGATTAAAATGTAGAAATACAAAATCTTTCTCTCAAAATAAGTATAATTGTAGCTTTGCATTATTCATTCTCATAAAATATTGGATCCAGTCATCATGGCACAGTCTTTATCCTAAAATTCAGATGACAGAGGCAGGTTGAACTTTCCAAGAGTTCAAGGATGTTCCTAATGAGTTCTGTCTCAGGCTGCCAATGGGTATATAATGAGGTACAAAAAGAATGTTTGAAGGCTCTTCACATCCTAGTATAAGTTTGCACTTCCTTCAGGAAGGAACAAGTGTTTCCCTTTCCTTGCATACTCCCCAGCTGAGCTGTCATTTGTTTTATTGATCTTGACCATTTTGACTTAGGTAAAATGAAATCTCAGAGGGGTATTGATTTACATTTCCGTTGATGACTAAGGATGTTGAACATTTACTGAAGTGTTTCACAGGCATTTGTGTATCTCTGCTTTGTTCTGTACCCCATTTTTTAGAACATGTTATTTGTTTTCTTGATTTTCAGTTTATTAGTTCTTTGTGGTTTAGATGCTAATCCCCTATCAGATGTATAATTGGCAATGGTTTATTCATTTTCCATGCCATAAATTTTTACATGATGCTGTTCTATTCTAAGGAGAAGCTTTTCATCTTCATGAAGTTACACTTGCTAGTTTTGGTTCTAATGCCTGTGTTATTGGTATCTGGTTCAGAAAGTCAGTCATTGACTGTAACAATGAATTCAAGCCCTTTCCAGACATTTTCTTCTATCTTAATCAGAGTTTATGGTCTTATGTTGAAGTCTTTGATCCATTCGTAGTTGAGATGTATGCAGGGTGATAGATATGGATCTACTTAGTTCTTCTGCATGTGGCCATCCAGTTTGACCTGAACCATTTGTTGATGATTCTACAGGCACATAGAATTATCCAAACATAACAGGCTATGGTGAAGGCCTTTGGTCTCACTCCACAACCAAATAGAAAGACCCTATTGGTGAAAAAACCACATATTAAATACCCAAACATAGAGTAGATGGATTTGTGCCCAAATAGAATCATTACACCTTCTAACTAATGTTCGTGGTGCTAGAAGATACACCTCCTGCTCACAGAGGAGAAAGGTAATCATCGATATCACCAACTACAACCCTGTGACCTACAACAGTGACCTGTCGGAAACATATGCTGGTCCCATAGTAGCATAAATGTTATGGGAATAACAAATAACTTTTTCATTGGACTTAGAGACTGCATAAGGTGGAATACAAACCTAACACTGCCAAAGGGGCCAATAACGTGATAATGTAGGGTATGGGCCTATGGATAAACCCAATGCTACTCTTCTTCTGAATGAATACAGCAAGAAAATGAGTCCTAGAGACATGTCACTATACCTTTCCCGATCCTCCTTATAGAAGTTTTCTCTTGCAGTAGATGGGAATCAACACAGAGATCAACAACTGGTCAAAATGCAGAGTGAGAGACTTTGGACCACCTAGTCATAAATTGGATGTCTTCATCAAACCTCCTCCATCAAGGCTCAGTGTTTATGTAGAAAAGGAAGCAGAATGATTATAAGAGCCAGTGCTTATGGATAAGGTCAAGGAAACTTTGGCTTCCAGACACAACAGGACCAAGACCAATGCACATATGAACTCAGAGACTACGCCCATACACAGATGATTTGCCCAGGTTCCAACAAGACAGGGTGCCAGCACTAAGAGGCAGAAGAAGACACAGGCTGCCATCCATAACCAGGACACAGTTTGTAATTGATAGCTGTTGGCAAAAGGAAAAGTCAGTGTTCTACTTGAAGCATCACTGGGTATATCAAAGGCACTCCAGAGAAGACACTATGACCAGGGGAAGTTGATCAACACAAAGGAAGCAGTGTTCAATTTTGTGTTTGTGGTATTGTTGGGGGCTGATTGTTCTCTTGTGGCATGTTTGTCTTATTGGTTGTAAGTTTGTATTTTCAATTTGGGGGTAGATTTAAGAGAGAAAGATTATAAACTTGGGGGGTAGGTAGATGGGGAATAATCTGGGAGTATTTTGGTTGGGAAAATATGTTCAAAATATATTGTACATGCAAATTTTTAAATCAAAAATGGAAGAAAAAACTTCATATAATTGAGGTATACATGTTTCCCCCTAATTGTAGAAAGTTCTAGAATAAGGTCTTTGATAACCAATGCTAAAGGCAAAATTTCAATTTCATCTTATTTTTGCACTCAAAATCTTTAAAAGTAACCTGAAATTCTTTGCATCATATGTAACACTTCAAATTTTAAAGGATGTCTACACAGTGGTTTCATTGCTCATTTAAATCTCCAAAATCACTCTGAGGTTAGGCTTCCTGTTTCTGGGTGTCCTAGATCACTTGTGATTAGAGTTTTGTAGTTTTCTTTTTTGTTTTTTCGTTTATTACATCAACTATGAAATTAGTGAATGCAAGGCAAATTCTTTACCACTCAACCACACACCCAGTCCTTCAAGTCTTGTTGTGATAAGCTATACATAAATTCTTCAAATGTGGATTTCAGCATACAGTCAATAGGGCTTTTTATTCCTTTCTTCATGTGTTTTATGAATGTTGGGACCAGACTGACATATATTTCAACAGTATTTGAAGACTTACAAATCCTCAGCTGACATAATGGCATTGATGTTTCATCACAGAATCTTTCTGAATTAAAACTACCAGTTCATATGACTTAAATATGAAGTGATAACCATTAGTGTTATGCCATTTAGAGAATAGTGAATCTATGTGAACTTTAAATTTTCTTACCTATCTCACAAGTAAATGACTAAAAATGCTGAGTGTGTAATTGCATAAGGACCTCTCTACTATTTCAAGTATAAATAAGCACCAGGAACATTCCAGACATAGAATGAATGTTCTGATGCTTCCCTTCATGTTAATGCTTGTTATGCTCTAATGATACCCATTTTTTACTGTGAAAGAGTTTAAGATTTCATTGAAAGATTACATGCATTATGTAAACAAAGAAGAATCACTAATTGCTTTTTAATTTTATGAAACTATTTTCTCTCTATCTAAGATTTTAACAAAACTATTTTTTGTACATCCTTCTTTTCATAAACAAAACTAATTCTAAAATATTTCAATTCTTCTCCACCTGGCGTATTTTGTATTTTCATACTAACCAAAGGGCCTTATTATAATATTAAAATGATTTTCTCAAGGAATTGATTTTTAAATCAAATACTTTGATATGGCAAGCACATTAACAGTTATTATTACTTAAATGTATCCTTTAACTGTTTAATTTTTGGTGAGGAATGTAAGTTTCATATTATGAGTTTAGTTCTTTATTGAATTCTGCAGATAATATTTTTCTATTTCTGCTACAAGGCTTGATTTTAGAATATGTGACTGTATGGGGTAAAAAGACAGGTTGATCTCAAGAGCATGCAAAAGGTTATCTATGAAAATATTTTATCCTATTTTTAAGTTTAGTTGAATTCAAAATAGGAAATTCAACTATATTCTCATTATTATTTTCATTATTTTAGCAAGATATTCCTGAGAATAGTCTGAAAAGTGGTGTGGATGACTTACCAATAGCTTCCAAACAATATGAAAATGTAGAAGAACAAGAAGGTAATGCACATGCTTAACTTGTAAGATCACTTGGCAGAGAGGTTTGCTTAAAACATGGCAACAAATACCTTAGCCAAATAAAATAACCCACGTAATACATATTAAATCAAACAAAAGTAAAAATGTAATAGTAGACAAGAAAAACTTTCATCCAAAGGTTGAAATAAGAATGTCAGTAAAAGAGTTGCCTTTTATTTTATTTAGCTTTTGATAATTTCATGCTTGTGTACTATATTTACATCATTTTCAGGTGTCTGGCTATTCCTACAACCTTTCCTGTGCTCAAGTCCTTAGTAACTATGTGTGTGACTTCTATACTATTAGTAAAGACACACTATTTTTTTTTGTGTGTGTGTGTGTATGCGTGCGTACACGCGTGAATATGTGTGTGCATGTGTGTTTGTGTCTCTGTGCGTGTGTGAGTGTGTGTAAGTGCATGCATGCTTGTGTGTATTTGTTTAGTGTGTTGCTTGTATGTACATGTGTTTAGGACTGATCACTGGAATTGCACAACCTATTATCCTACTAGGATGAGCTCATCTCTGGAAAATCACCTGATTTTTCTTTGTTTATCAGTCACTGATTGCCTACAGATCTTCATCTAGGGGTTGTGCATTGTGAGATTCACTTCACCCACAGTAGCATTTCATCAAGTGTTGTCCTTATATAGGTGTCTTTTCAGATATCATACTTTTGAAATTTCGTGGTAGCAATATCTAAGTCATGCATAGAAGATGCTGTGTAGCTTCAAGAGTGCTGGTACTTTGATTTTACAATCTATCTACCCAATTCTTGCTATTTTTCCTGATCTTTAGATTTAGGACTTTGTAAGTGGAGTTGCGGCATATTATGGTCACTCCTTGGAGTCTGATTAATTGTATATACTGTAATACTTTTATGTACTGTGTAAAGTAAATTCTTTGAGGAGAAATGACAGCTACATTCTTCTGTGGTATAACCGTGACTATAAAAACCATATTTAGAACACAGTAAGTATACTGTTATAAGAAAACTGGAATAATTGATGACTCCTAGTGTTTATGATTTCTCCATCCATGGATAGTTGATTAGTTTCCCAGTACCAGGAATGAATTTCTCATTGAGTGGGTCTCCGGACCGATAGGACAGCTGTTGGTTACCCCAAAAATAAAAGTGTCGCTATCCTACCATGAGCGTTATCTTGCCAGGCCTTTCAACATCTTGGTGGTGGGATTACTGATTGCTTATCTCCCTTGGCACTTTGCATAGCATGTTCTCATAGTAGGAGAGCAGGTTTCTATGTCAGGTCCAGCTAAATTACTCCAAATTCTGTGTCTAAAGTGTGGAGTCTTGAGCAATAGGGCCTTACAACTAAAACTATTTTGCCAGTTTCAATAAAAAAAGTTGTTTCATAATCCTCCAATTTCTTTAATTTGTACATTTTTGAATGTGCTTGTGGGTGTGAGCACATGATAAATGTTCTGAAAAATGGATGACATCTGAAAATGTAGATTTTAGAGAGCTTGGTCATTTATGAGAGGTGTGTTACTACTAGATGAATTAGTCAAGTATTTGGATGTCTTGAAGCTGGCAACATGCAGTTTCTGTACAAGTGATATACAGGTATTTCTACAACTTGGGCATTTATCTAAGCATGTAAATATTCATGTATAAAGTACATTTAATTGAAATATTTGATAAGAGTAAATTTTTTTCTAAATTCTAATTATGAATGTATTTCAGTCTATTGTCATAGAAAATTGTGTATCTAATTGTTATATTTATTTTTTAAATAAAATATGTGGATATGTCAGAAGAACTAGAATTAGAAACAATACCGGATTTAAAACTGGAAAATGAAAATACTTATAATAAGAATGAAGACTATCAAAAGTTGGTATGTAACTATTTAAATTTAAATTTCTCACTTACTACTGTTTGGTTTGATGATCTTACCATAGGCCAAAAGAAACTGCACTTCAGGCTACTATATTCAGTCCATCAATGATGATTTAACATTGAAGTGAAAGTCTTTTACCTATTATAAAACACAGGGTATTCTTAGAATCCAGTCACACAGCTAATCATTGTCTTTTATAAGTAATTTAGTAAATAATTATGTGATTATTACTTGTGCTTTATGTTAAGCTTTTTACGTAGCTGGAGAGTCTTATGGCTCTCTATTTAAAATAGTGGATGATATAAAATTGTGACTTCAGAGTTGGATTTATTTCATAAAGTTGATTCTTCCTGCAGAAACTAAATTTGTTATGTGATGATTATACTCAGTTATGTCAAGGAGAATTTTTTTCCTTATGGTCATTGGGTTATTTCAAGGTCCTCATTTGAGAAGATAATATGGACATATAATCAACTAATCTGCCAACAGAAAGAATTTTTGATTCCATAAAAGAGGCTTCATTGTGAAGGAAAACTCAATTATTTTGCTCAATTCAATGAAGAAAATTAATTATTTCCACATTATTGTCCAATATGCTTAATTAATATATATATTGGGAGTTGAGTTAATGTAGAGAATTCAGATAGATTCAAGACACTATAGTTTCCCTTTTACACAATGTTAGGTACTTACTGAAGTATGAGTATGTTCTGAAGACATTTTTAATATTTTAAACCTACATAAATCTGTATAGTCAATATCTACTCTATGTTGAGAAATCAAGAACTGAGAATTTTAGAGGGAAGCCTAATATGCTATAGTAATAGAACACAAAACAAGTAAAAAGCAACTGTTTTAGTTCAGATAGGTGCATTTTGTCATAAAGAAAACATATGGTACAGAGAGATATTTAGGTAAGATTGTCGTTAATACAGGGTAGGAGTGAGAATGGTATTTTGATATCAGAGATCAAAGTATGAAGCCTAACATGTTTTAGAAGATGAGGGAGTGTCCACTCAGTAACTGTCAAATAGGATGGCATTACTGTACATATAGAATAGTGGACAACATATTCTCATAACTTTTAAAATTCTTGAATGACGAGAAAGCAAGATTTGTTGATTCTATTAAACATGCAAAAAATGTGAAATGGTGTTTGGGGAAGATTTCTGTTCATTGAGAAACATTTGCAAAATATTAAAACTGCATAATGGTCTAATGTTATTGTCTAAAGGTAACATAGGAAATAACTTGTCTGCTTATCATTTTGATCCAGATTTACCATCTATAAGAAATTAACGAAATATGTCAGTTTTGTTCGTTCACTTTTACCGAAATTAAGCACATTCTGCCTTCTTCACTACACAATCAGCATGATATAACATGAATGCTTTTTAACATAATACATATCTCCTATCAAGCCTAACCACACAAATAATGTCATTGTATAACACCTCATGATTAATATTAATTGTGTCCTAGAGGAATGGCCTTACTAAAGATGTGAACATTTGTGTCATTAACATTCTCCAACTTTACTAAGAAGAACAAATTAGTTTTATGCATTGTAATATAAAATAATTACTTTTATTGATACATACACATCAGGCATTACTCTGTCTATGGATGTTTTTCCTCTATTCTATATTTCTTGTATGTAATTGGGAAATGAAAGACTTAAACTTGACTGTGTATATAAGATTCTCCATTCAAATACCATGGTTTTTGATATATACTGCATATATTCTCATGAACAATTTTCTTAAAGTCCAATATCATGATATGTTCAGAAATAGAAAATGAGACCTTTTGAAATTACACTACTAATATCACGTGACGGAGTGTCTTTTACCCTAATCCACTGCAGAAAGCTGCCCAGTCATCCAACATAGGAAATGGTCTAGAAGAAAATGAAATAATTCAAGGTAAGAGTCATCATGAAGAGACTTTATGTAAGACAAATGCTGGTATGTTGTGCTACCAAAAGAAATCACTGAATAAATTTACACTTAAATAAAAGACAACAAAAGTGGTAATAAGCCCCATATGTTAATATGCATGAGCGATGTGTAAAATTGAGATACTCCCAGAAGGATCTCTGAGTTCTCTTCTACCTGAGATACCTAAATTGCCCCTTTGTCCATTGACTCAACCAGGTATAACTGAAGGTTTCATGTTTAGCAAAAGATGTCTAATTGGGGCTTTATCTCCTCTTTTATTTGGAGACTCCATTTGGATTTATTTTATATGCATATGTATTTAGAAATATTCTACAGCAGTATGTTTCCATATGGTTTTTCACGTGGACTTTAGTAAATTGTCCATCCCCATATTCCTACCCTAACCTCTCACTTGCATCGCCCTTCCCCCCACTGTCTCTTTACAATTATATATTCTATTTCCCTTTACTTGAATGATCCTCGCAAGCAGTCCCTTACTTGATGCAGAGTCTATGGATTTTAGCACACATGTTGAAGACTTAAATGCTAACACTAACATATAAGGGAAATTATACAGTATTTGACTTTTGGATCTGGGTCTCCTCATTGGTGATGATTTTTTTCTAGCTTCCTACACTTATATGTAAATTTCCTTTTTTTGATGGAAGCAAAACACCCCATCGTGTAAGTTCACCATATTTTCATTATATATTTGCCAGTTAAAGGACATCTAAACTGTTCCCTAAATCTGGCTATTGTAAATAGTCAATAATGAGCATGTATGAGCAGGTATTTATTGTAGTAGGATATAGAGTCCTTTGGGTATATGCCAGATAGATGTATAGGTGGCTTTAGAGAAGGATTAGTAGCCAGCTTCCTGAGAAAATGCCAGAGTCATTTCCTTAATGGCTGTAAAAGTTTACATTCTCATCAGTAATGAGCAAGTGTTCCATTTTCGTCATATCCTCACAAGCATGAGTTGTCATTTGCTTAATTGAACTTTGCCCTTTGGACAGGAGAAAAATGAAATCTCAAAGTACTTTTGGTTTGCATTCTCCTGATAAAGAAAGATGATGAGCATTTCTTTAAAAGTTTGTCAGCAGTTTGTGTTTTATCTTTTAAAAATTGTCTTTGTATTCCCGAACACCATTATCATTGGGTTAGTTGTTTCCTGGGAGTCCAATTTTTCTTCTTTATGTATTTTAGATACTAACTGTACATTAGAGGTTTGAATGATTAAGTTCTTTTCCTATTATGTAGCCTGATGATGGTGTCCTTTGCCATAAAGAAGCTTTCGGTTTCATGTGGTCCCATTTACTAAATTTGGGTCTTAGTGCTGTATTGCAGGTGTTCTGTTCAGAAGTCTTTCCTGTACCAGTGAGTTCAAGCCTGTTAAAAACTTTTTCTTCTGTCATATTCAGGGTATCTAGTCTTATTTTGAGATTCATGATCCACTTAGAGTTGAGTTTTGTATGTGTATTCTCCTTCATGTATCCATGAAGTTTGGTAATCTCCATGTATGGAGGCTATTTTTTTATCCAGTGTGTATTTCTAGTTTCTTTATGAAAAATCATGTATTCATAGGTGTTTTGACATTAATTTGATTTCATTGATCAACATGTCTATTTTGATGATAGAATCATGATTTTTTTATTACTCTAGTTCTGTAACAAAACATGCAATCTGGGATAGTGATTTCTCCAGCGTATTTTAGTATTGAGAATCTTCTTAAATCTATCCAAGATTTTTTTGTATTTCCATATGAACCTGAAAGGCTTTTTGATGCTGTTGTGGTTGTTTTTTAAATTTCTCTGAATTTTGATGGGAATTAAATTGAATCTATAGATTTCTTTTGATATATTTCAATATATTTCTTGTCAGCTGCTTTCCTAACCAATAAAATAATAGATGGTTATTTTGAAAGAAGGGAATAGAACTCATTGCCCTCTGAAGCCTTCATAAAGGTAGGTTTGGAATTCTTATTGTGCATAAGATTGACTATACTTTCTTTTTCTTTCAGTTTGGGCTGAAAAATGTCCACATCCAGAGGTAAATGCCTTTTAATATTTATATTGAATATTTATATATTGTTGAAATCCAAAATATTGATTAAATGTCTCTTTTCAAAATAGCTGAGGGATGATTGTCATCTAGTCTCCAGATCCAAGCCTGAAACACAGCAGTCTCAAACAGGTAAATTTTGTAAGTCACTTTCTCCTGATCAATTTATTCTAATACATTTCAAATACACACAGTCTTTCTGATGCCAATTATATCTTGACTATAATGTTGGAAGGTTTTGTCATAAGCAATGCCAACTCACTAGTGGCATACATGCTTCAAAATTATTACATTGACAACATAAAACATTTAGAAATGTCAGCTCAGCTTCAATGTTTAATATTCATGTTGGACTGCCTTATCATTTCCAGTGTGCAATCTCTGTTTATTAGTGACTTGTAGAAGTCAATCATGAGACTAATGAGACTGCCCCAGTGTGTGACCATAATTTCTTGATGGATCTCAGAATGCACACCTACACACATAGCTATCTGTAAGGACAAGGCAGAAACTTATTTGAGCTCAGAGATTCTGATCTGGACTGGACAAACAGCAATGTACAATATCTTCAGGAAAGAAAATCAATTTTTGTGTTGCTCTAGAACTCATAGTACACTGCTTCACTTCACTCATAGTGCATTGTAATTTAATTACAAGGAATAGGAAATGCATTTAGAATTCTTATCTACAGTCTATTTCAATAACACAGCATACACTATCATATAGTGGAGCAGTCATTGACAATCCCAAAGCTTACATAGATATCTTGCCATAGGAAACTTTCAGCTTCATGTGGTCCCATTTATTAAGTGTGGGTCTTAGTGCCTGTGCTACAGGTGTCCTATTCAAAAAGTCTTTTCCTGTACCAATGAATTCAAGCCTATTACACACTTTCTCTTCTGTTATATTCAGTGTCTCCGGTCTTATTTAGAGATCCTTGATTCATTTGGAATTAAGTTTTTATTTAGGGTAGTAAATACAGATCTCTGTGCAGTTTTCTCCATGCAGCAATCAAGATTAGTTCATTACCATGTGTGGAAGATGTTTTTTACCCAGTGTATATTTCCGGTTTCTATATGAAAAATCATGTGTCCATTGGTGTGTGGACCTCCATTTGGTGTTTATTTTGATTTCACTGATCAACATGTCTATTGTGATGCTAGAACCATGCTGTTTTTATTAGTCTACCTCTGTAACAAAACATGAACTCTAAGATAGTGGTTTCTCCATCCTCTTTTCATATTAAGTATCCTTTTATCTCTATTCAGTGTTGTCTTTCATTATTTTGTTCTTTTTTTATTTAAAATTTTATTTTACATACCAACCACAGATCCCCCTCTCATCCCTCTTCCGACTCCCCTCCAGTATACCCCCAGCCCCTCCTCCAAAAAAGTGTTAGGTCTCCCATGGGGAGTCAGCAAATCCTGGTACATTCAGTTGAGGCAGGATCAAGCACCTCCACACTGCAACAAGGCTGAGCTAGGCATCCCACTATAGGTAATGGGCTCCAGATTGCCAGCACATGCACCAGGTATAGATCCTGATCCCATTACCAGGGGGCCTTCAAACAGACCAAGCTACACAACTGTCTCCCATATGCAGAGGGCCTAGTCCAGTCTCATGCTTGTTCCACAGCTGTTGGTCTAAAGTTCCTGAGTTCCTACAAACATGGTTTAGTTGTCTCTGTAGATTTCCCTACAAATCTTGACCCCGCCCCCCTTGCTCATAGAATCCTCTTCCCTCTTCTCTACTGGACTCCCAGAGTTCAGCCTGGTGCTTGGTTGTGGATCTCTGCATCTGCTTCCATCAATTACTGGATGAAGGCTCTATGATGACAGTTAGGGAATTCACCAATCTGAATACCAGGGTAGGCCAGTTCAGGCACCCTATCCACTATTGCCAGTCTTCTAATCTGGGGTCATCCTTGTGGATTCCTAGAAATTTCCCTAGCACCAGGTTTCTCCCTTACCCCATAATGTCTCCCTCTATCAAGATATCACTTTCATTGCTCTCCCACTCTGTCCCTCTCCCAGCTCAGCCATCCCATCATCCCCTCATGTTCTCTTCCTCTATCCCATCCCCTTTATTGCCCCCCATCCCCACTTTACTCATGGAGATCTCCTCTGTTTCTCCTTCCCATGGCAATCCATGTGTCCCTCTTAGGCTCCTCGTTTCCTAGCTTCTTTGGAGCTGTGGGTTGTAGTCTGATTATTTTTTTTCTTTACATCTGGTATCCACTGATGAGTGATTACATATCATGTTTGTCTTTCTGAGCCTGGGTTACCTCACCACAGGAGTCTTGCCTGCTGGTCTACAACTGGGGCTACAATGGGTGGGGGTAAGGGGGCTTGGGTTGTGCCTCTGAAGCAGGGTGACCGGCTGGGAGTACAGTAAGTCACCTCTTGGTCCAATGGGAGCCAGCCAAGTCTGTGTCTCAGGGAACAGCTATGGTCTTGGGGGATGGGTGGATTTGGGAGAGCAAGTGGGACTTGTAGATAACAGAGTCTTATGTGGAGTGGAGGTAGTTAGTTCTGCCTGCAGGAGACTTTCCAACTGGCCTGAAATTGGGGCTGCAATGGGTGGGGGAATGGGGGCATGGGTTGTGCCCCTGGGCCTAAGGCCTAGAGGCTGGGTGACTGGCTGGAAGAACAATGATTCACCTCTTGGTTCAATTGGAGCTAGCAGAGTGTGTGTCTCAGGGAGCAGCTGCAGTCTTGGTGCAGTGGGTAGGCTTAGAGGGACAGAGTAGGACTTGTGATTAAAGGATCTGATGGGGTGGTGGGAATCAGACCTGCCTGCAGGAGTGTTGCCTGCTGGCCTGTAACTGCGCCTAGGAGAACGGGGACAATCTGAGCTGGTGGAGTCTCTCCATTCTTTTGTTTGGTTTTTTATTTTTTTATTTTTATTTTTTGGATTTCCATATGAACCTGAAAGGTGTTTAGACGCTGTTGTGGTTGGTTTTTCTTTTTTTCAATTTTTCTGACAAATTATATTAGAATTTTGATGGCTCTTGCACTGAATCTTTAAGTTGCTTTGCTAAGTTTCGGTATATTTATGTCAGTTTTTGTCCTAAGCAGTAAAATAATAGGAGTTTATTATGAAAGAAGGGAATGAAATCTCACTGCCATCTGAAGCCTACATAAAGGTAGTTTTGGTGATCTCGTTGTGCATGAGACTGACTCTACATTTTTCTCTTTCAGTTTGGGCTGAAAAATGTCCACACCCAGAGGTAAATGCTTTTTAATAGTAATATTGAATAATTACATCTTGATTGAAGTCCAAAATATTGATTAAATATCTCATTTCAAAATCCATTCAGCAGAGGGATTATTCTCATCGAATTTCCAAACCCAAGTCTGAAACACAGCAATCTCAAGCAGGTAAATTTTGTAAGTCACATTCTCCTGATCAAGGTATTTTAATAAATTTCAAAAGCACACAGTCTTCCTGATGCCAATTATATCTTGATGATGGTGATGGTAGACTTTGACATACGCAATGCCATCTGATAGTGGCATACATGCTGGAAAATATATTACATTGGAAATATAAAAAATTTGCAAAATAAGCTCAGCTTTAATATTTAATACTCATGATCTAAGGCCTTATCCTTTCCAGTGTGCAAGCTCTCTGTTTATTAGTTACTTATAGAAGTCAATCGTGAGACTAATGAGATTTCTCCAATGTCTATGATTTCTTGATACCTGGGTCTCAGAATGAACACCTGTTGTACCCAAAGTTACCAGAAAGGGCAAAGCAAAAACATATGTGAACTCAGAGATTCTGTTCTGCACTGGACAGCCAGCAGTATACCACATCTTCAGAAAATAAAATCAAGTTTTGTTTTGTTCTAGAATTTATAATGTATATCTTACCTTCATCTGTACTGCACTGTAATTTAGTAACAAGAAATAGGAAATGTATTTAGAATTCATATCTATAATTTATTTCAATAACACTATCATATGATGGAGTGATTATTTAAAATCCCATAACTGGTATACATATCTTGCCATAAAGAAGCTTTTAGCTTCATGTGGTCCCATTTATTAAATGTAGGTCTTAGTGCCTGTGCCACAGGTGTCCTATTCAGAAAGTGTTTTTCCTGTACCAGTCAGTTCAAGCCTATTACACACTTTGTCTTCTGTCTTACTCAGGGTCTCTGGTCTCATTTTGAGATCCTTGATCCACTTGGAGTTGAGTTTTATTCAGGGTTAGAAATACAGTTCTCTGTGCATTCTTCTTGAAGCCATAAAGTTTGGTGAGCACCATGTATTGAAGCTGGTTTTTTCCAGCGTGTCTTTCTAGTTTCTTTATCAAAAATAGTGTCCAAAGGTGTGTGGACTTACGTTTGGTGTTCAGTTTGATTTCATTGATCAACACATATACTGTGATGCTAAAACCAAGATGTTTTTATTACTCTAGACCTGTAAAAATCATGAAATCTGGGGTGGTGGTTTCTCCAACTCTTTTTGTATTGGAGTTTGTTTTACCTCTCTCCAGGGTTTTTTCTTTGTTCATTTGTTTTTATTTCTATGTGGAGCTGAAAGGCTTTTTCATGCTGGTGTGGTTATTTTTTTTCAATTTCTCTGACTAATTATGTTGTAGTTTTGATGAGAATTACATTAAATCTATAGATTGCTTTTAGAATGTTTCAGTCATTTCTGTCAGCTGTTGTCCTAACCAGTAAACTAATAGGTGTTTATTTAGGAAGAAGGGAATAAGAACTCACTGCCATCCAAAGCCTATATAAAGTTACTTTTGTAGTTCCCATTGTGTAGGAGATTAATAAATTTATCCTTTTTCTTTTAGTGTGGGCTGAAAAATGTCCTCACTCAGAGGTAAATGACTTTTAAAATTTATATTAAATGATTAATATTTATTGAATTCCAAAACATTAATTAAGTATCTCATTTGAAAATCCATTCAGCTGAGGGATTATTCACGTCCAATCTCCAAACCTGAGTCTCTACCACACCAATCTCAACCAGGTAAATTTCGTATGTCATATTCTTCTGATCAGTTTATTTTAATACATTTCAAATGCACACAGACTTCCTGATGCCCATTATATCTTGATGATGGTGATGATAGGGTTTGACATAAGCAATGCCATCTTACTAGTGGCAGACATGCTTCAAAAACATTCACAAGGACAATATGAATTATTAGTAAATGTAAGCACAGCTTCAATGTTTAATACCCAGGTTCACTCACCTTAACCTTTCCAGTGTGCAAATTCCCTGTTTATTAGTGACTTCTATAAGTCAATCATGAGACTAATGTGACTTCCCTAAAGTTTGAACATCATTTCTGGACACCTAGGTCTCAAAACGCACACCTATAGTAAAGCTCCCTGAAAGGTCAGGGCAGAGACATGTTGAGCTCAGAGATTCTGTTCTGGGCTGGACAAACAGCAATATACCACCTCTTCAGAAAAGAAAATCAATTTTTGTGTTGTTTATAACTCATAGTGCACTGCCTTCCTCCATCTGCAGAGCATTGTAATTGATTTACAAGGAATAGGAATGGCATTTTCAAACCATATCTATAATCTATTTCAATAAATTAGGGTACACTCACATATGGCAGTTCAGTCACTGAAAATCTCATTACTTATATGCACATCTTGTTTGCTTTTACGCCTTTTCATTTCTCTGTACTCTATTGTCTGAAACTCATCTCTCTGTGTTTATATCAGTAAAGAAACCATGTCTGCCATGGCTTACTTACTTTCAAAACTTAAAAGTCAAAACCTATCAGAATCACACAAAGTAATTAAAAGAAAACAGGAAACAAAAGCAAATGAGATCTTCCGATCTTAGAATAACCTTTAATATAGTTTCTACATGTCAAGGAGAAAAACGGATACAACCGTAACAAAGTGGGTTCAAGTTGAAGTCCAAAAGAAGAGTTTAAGCATTATCTTAAGCTAGGGTAGCTACAGCAATACCCATTTTTCTTGGGAAAAAAAGGATGTACAGTACAAAATGACTCCATGTGATAAAGTGAGTCATAAAAGAGCAATTTGTCGGGCGGTGGTGCCTTTAATCCCAGCACTTGGGAGGCAGAGGCAGGCAGATCTCTGTGAGTTCGACACCAGCCTGGTCTACAGAGCGAGTTCCAGGAAAGGCTCCAAAGCTACACAGAGAAACCCTGTCTCAAAAAACCAAAAAAAAAAAGGAGCAGTTTCAGTGCAGAGCAAAAGCATGTTATCCTGTTCACAGAAAAATGTGTGGTAAACCAAGTACCATTTGGGGGAAGTGAACAGTGAGTTACTTAAGTTACTCTTGCAAGGCAAGGATAGTTTACAGGATGAAAATGTTATTTTCCACAGTTCCTTCATATGTGGATGTAAGCATAGAGGTCATTTATGAGTTCCCTGACAAATCATATGAAGCATGTATATGACTCAAAACTGGCCAATATGTAGTACCTGTCCAAGTGTTGATTTGTCTACAATTACAAGTTTTCTTGAGGATGTAAATATACACCTATACCATGTGGTTAATTGAAATAACATATAAAAAATAAAACCCTAACTTTACATTATTTCTATTTTTATAGAGTATTATTTTGCCTAATTGTTGTTCATATTTTTTATGTAAAAGATATAATATTTTCAGAAGAACTAGAAGAAGAAATAACAGAATTTAAAGTGGAAAATGAGAGAAGTTTTGATAAGAGTGCAGAAAATCAAGAATTTGTACGTAAAATTTAAATTTAAATTTCTCATTTCCTATTGTTTGCTTCAATGACTTTGCCATAGACTCACATGCTACATTTTAAACCACGTTATTCAGTCAAAAAATTAATAATCGAGTAATACAATGAAAACATTTAATCTATTCTTAATTACAAAGTATTCTTAGAATGCCATGACATTGCTAAATATTTCCTTTGATGTCTAGTAAGTAAGTTTCTGATAATTGTAATTGCTCTATTTTTAATGTATTTACACACCAGGGTAAAGACAAGACTCAATGTGAATATCATGGATCGGTTTTTGAAGTAACAATGCATTCTTTATATTCTACATACCCTCTCTCATGTGTACAATGTGTAAAGATTTTTAACCATTCTTCCATGCTGCCTTGTCAATCACTTTATGGTGTCCTTTGCTGCACAGAAGATTTTTAGTTTCATGGGATCCCATTTATTACTTTGGTAATTACTTGTTTATAGTGTCTGTACCAGTGACCTGCTCAGAAAGTATTTAGCTATACCAAAGAATTAATCATTAATCTGTAACATTTGGGCCTTGTGTTGAGATACCTGGATCATTGGAAGCTGAGTTTTATGCAGGGTGAGAGATAAGGCTCTAACTTCATTCATCCACCTATAGTCCAATCTGTCCAATGTGACTGGCACCATTTGTTTTCTACAATGTGAATCATTGGCCTCTTTTACAAAAATTAAGAGACTGCAGGACTGTGGGCTTATATGTGGGTCATTAGTTTTCTACCACCAATCAATGTTTGTTTGGGGACCACTGCCATACTCTATTTATTACTTCAATTGGTTATCGTAACTTGAAATCTGGAATGGTGATGCTTCCATAAGTTTTTGTTTTTGTTCTTTTTAGTTTGCTTTGTTTTTGTTTCATGGTTCAAAATTGTTTCAGCTATTCTTGGTCTTTTGGGTTTCCGTTTGGGATTTAAAATTTCTTTTTCATTTTCTATGAACATTGAACTGGAAATTTTATGTGGACCATGTGGTGTTCATATATCGCTTTTATTAGGATGACCAGTTTCACAATATTAACCCTACAATAATGATCACAGAAGGTCTTTGCAAGTTATCGAAATATCTTCAGTTTCTTATTTTCACTTTCTTACTGCTTTCATTGTTGAAGTTTCACTTTTTGGTGACATTTATCCTAATTCATTACACTTTGAGATTATTTGGAATAGCATGGTTTTCTTGATTTTATTCTCAGTATGTGCAGTATTTTTAGGTAGGCTACTGATTTGGAGGCTCAGATTAAAACCAGTTACTTTGCTAAATGTATTTATCAGCCATTGGAGTTTTCTGGGCAAAATATGTTTTTTTATAGAATCATATTATTACAAATGAAAATATTTTCACCTCTTGGTTTCTTTCATGTATCTTGTCTTGTCTTACTCTTCTAGTTAAGACTTCTAGTACTATATTGAACAGAAAGAGGAAGCGTGGTCATCCTTGTCAGGTTCCTGATTTTAGAAGGAATGATTTGAGTATTAACAATATGTTAGTTGTGTGTTTGCTTTTTATCGGCTTTATTATGCAGAAATATGTCCTTTTCATTCTTAGGCTCTCTGAGATTTTTATCATAAAGTGACAATCAATATTGTCAAAGACCCTTTCTGTATCTAATGACATAATCATGTGCTATTTGTTTTTGAGTCTGTTTCTGTAATGGACGGTGTGAAAGTGCTATCCTCTAAATTGAATTCATTAGATAAGTTCTTCCTATTTTATTGGTTTGTGCCCTCAGTTCAGTTATTTCCTGCAGTCTACTCCTCTTGGTGTGCTTGTTGCAGAGCTTTCAGGTGTTCTCTTAAGTCTCTAAAATGAGATCTCTCAAAATTCATTATGAAGGCAGTTGGTGCTATGAACTTTCCTTTTAACAACCCGTGCAATGTGTTCCATACATGTGAATATGTTGTGCATTAACTTTTATTGAATTTGAGGAAGTCTTTAATTTCTTTCTTATCTCTGCCTTGACCCAGTGGTAATTCACTGGAGAGTTGTTCTGTTTCCATGAATTTTTAGACTTTCTCTTGTTTCTGTTGTTGTTGAAATTCAACTTTAATCCATGTGGTTTGATAGGATGCAGGGAGTGTGTTTCAATTTATTTGTATCTGACAAAACTTGCTTTGTGACTGAATATGTTGTCAATTTGGAGAGTGTTCCATGAGGTGCTGAGAAATGTCTTCATTTGTGTTTGGATGAAATGGTCTCAGGAGATCTGTTGGGTCCATGTGAGTCATAATGTCTTTTAGCTCCAGTATTTGATTGGAATGGACTCAAAGACTCAGTGGTAAATCCATAAATGTATGGATATTGAATTTCAACCAAGAAGCCAAAATAATACAATGGAAAAAAGAAAGCATCTTCAACAAATGGTGCTGCTATAACTGAATGTTGACATGTAGAAGAATGCAAATAGATTCCTATGTATCATCCTGCACAAAACTCAAGTCCAGGTGGATCAAAGACCTCAACATAAATCTAGTTACACTGAACCTGATAAAAGAGAAATTGGGAAATAATCTTGAATCCATTGGCACATGAGACAACTTTTTGAATAGAATACCAGTAGAGCAGACACAAAGGTCAATAATTAACAAATGGAGCCTCAAGAAACTGAAAATCTTTTCTAAGGCAAAGGGCACCATCAATGGTAAAAAAATGACAGCCTACAGAATGAGATAAGATCTTCACCAACCTCACTTCTAAAAGAGAAAATAGTTCCAAAATATATAAACAAACACTCAGGAAATTACACATCAATAAACCAAATAACTCAATTAAAAACAGGACACAGATCTAATCAGAGAATTCTCTGTAGAAGAATCTCAAATGGCCAAGAAACAGTTACAATAGAGTCCATCTTACACCTATCAAGATGGCTAAGACCTAAAACCAAAGTGACAGCTCATGATGGAAAGGATGTGGAGCAATAGGAACACTTCTCTCTTGGTGGTGGAAGTGGAAACTTGTACAACCACTTTGGACATCACTATGGAGATTTCTCAAAAAATTGAGAATCCATCTACCTCCAGACGCAGCTATAACAATCTTGGGTATATTCCAAGGCACACTTAATCATACCACAAGGACTCTTACACAACTGTGATCAGAGTTATTTTTTCATAACAGACCAGACCTCAATACAAGCTAAATGTCCAACAACACAAGAAAAGATATAGAAAATGTGGTACATTTACATAATGGAGTATTACTCATCTGTTAAAAAACTGACATCATTAAACTGGCATGTCATGTTGATATGCAATGCTTTGTTGATACTCATGGAAAATTTGCCCTTTCTTAAACAAAAGAGAGGAGGAGTTGATGGGGGGTGGGAACAGAAAGTGAATGGAGGTGAGGGACTGAAAGGCAGTTGAAGAGAGAGCAGAAACTGTGGTTAGGATGTAAAACAAACAAACAAACAAACAAATAAATAAAAGAATCGAAAACAAACAAAAACCAAAATCAAACCAAAAAAAGAAAAAGGAAAGAAATTTGCAGGCAAATGCGTGGAACTGGAAAAAATCATCTTGAGTGAGGTACCCAGAACCAGAATACAAACTTGATTGTGCCCTAGCTCAATTGTCATCAGACAGGCTTCACCCAACACCTGAAGAAAACAGATACAGAGACCTGCAACCAAAATTTAGGCCTAGCCTGGGGGAATCCTGCTGAATAATGGGAGGAAGGATTATAGGAGTCAGAGGGGTCAAGGACATCACATGAAAACCCACAGAATCCACTAACCTGGCCTCATAGGAGCTCATTGAGACTGAAATGACATCCAGAGTGCCTTCATGGACTGACCTAGGCCCTCTGCATATAAGTGGCAGTTGGGTAGATCTTCCTTCTTGTAGTACTCTTAAAAGTGAAAGCAGAACTTTTCTCTAATTGTTTTGCTGGCTTTAGGGATCTATTCTTCATACTTGGGTCCCTTGCCCAGCCTTAAAGCAAGCATTTGTGCTTAGTCTTACTGGAACTTGTGATGCCATGTTTTGTTGATATTCATGGGAAGCCTGCCTTTTCATGAATAGAAACTGAGTAGTGCATGGGGGACAGTGTAGGGAGAGACACAGGAAGTAGAGGTGGGGTGGAAAGCTGTGGTTGGGATGTGAAATAAATAAATAAATTTAAAATAAAACCAAAAAGTTGTAATTCACATGTAGTGAATATTTACTATATGCTGTGATATTAAGCCCTGGATATTACAGATCAGGAGAGCAACCAACAGAATTTACAAGAGCCTTTGAATAGAGATTGAAAAATTCTCAATAAAATAACTTTCAAAGCTAAAATAGACACACACCAAAATGATGATCTGCTGTGGGATGTTCTGCATGGCAAATGTGTTGCTCTGATTGGTTGCTAAATAAAACACTGATTGGCCAGTAGTCAGGCAGGAGGAAGTATAGGCAGGACAAGGAGGAGAATAAAGCTGGGAAGTGGAAGGCTGAGTCAGAGACACTGCCAGCCGCCACGATGACAAACAGCATGTGAAGATGCCAGTAAGCCATGAGCCACGTGGCAAGGTATAGATTTATAGAAATGGATTAATTTAAGCTGTAAGAACAGTTAGCAAGAAGCCTGGTATGGCCATACAGTTTGTAAGCAATATAAGTCTCTGTGTTTACTTGGTTGGGTCTGAGCGGCAGTGGGACTGGCAGGTGAGACAGATTTGTCCTGACTGTGGGCCAGGCAGGAAAACTCTAGCTACAAATGGCGCCCAACAAGTTGGCAAGAGTTTCCACCTAAAACCTGAGAAAAGATTCTAAAATGGAGCTAAAAATAGCTTCCTAATAGTCTCTCTTAAATGAGCAGCACCTGCCCGTTTGAGCTACTTGTGGGTTCCTGACATGCCCACTCGACCTGCAGTATGGCAGGAATGAGGCCTCTGCAAGTGGCACACTAAGCTGCATGGTGGATTTAGCCTTTGCTAGTACAAAACAAAAAAAGAGGTTTCTGGGCTACACGCTGCTTGGATGAAAGTATAGAACCACGATAGCTCCCAGAGCTGGCGGTAAATGTACCACCACCATGTTGGGAAACTGAGGTGGGCAGAGCCAGCAGCCATTTAGCACCGTTTCAGTCTTACAAATGCTGCAGTTTAAAGCAATAGATTCACAATAAGACAGATTCAGATGTAATAGTTTACAATGTGTGTAAAATATACTTAGGCTTGAAAGAGACAAAAAAGGTGATATATACAGTTATAGAAACAAATACATAGTTTTAAAAAATAAAGTCTTTAAAGAGACAATAAAATTAATATAAAAAATAAGCCACGTAAAGATGAATATTACACAGAGAATCTGGATTGTGTTGTCTTTGGGATTTTTAACTGCAGAAAAACATTTGATTGTAAAAGATGTTGAGTTAAACCAATATGTATATTTTAAAGATACCTTGACTTCAAAATTTGGATGTAAGGATGTGTTGCTTTGGAAAGGAGGCTCTGCTTTTGTTCCCACAGAAAGCCAGAGGCTATGGATTTGTTTCAGATTAAGATATATCAGGTTTGACCAGCCAAGACCCCCTGAAAGGTCTCCGATGACACCATGGCCCAAATGATCCAACATCCAGAATGGTTTGAAGGCAACTGGCTCAGACGATACACCCTCATGGGCTATTCCATAATCCTAAAATTTTCTTTGTGTCCCCATAAGATACAGTGCCCCCTCCAGCAAGAAGTAGTAAGAGAAGCTACACCCAAATTCCCAAAATATATGTAATTTTATTTTGTTAAGGTTAAAACCTCCCTTTTTGAAAAAAAAAAGAAAGAAAAGGGGAAGTGCTATGGGATGTTCTGTATGGCAAATGTGTTGCTCTGATTGGTTGGTAAGGCTGAGTCAGAGACACTGCCAGCCGCCACGATGACAAACAGCATGTGAAGATGCCGGTAAGCCATGAGCCATGTGGCAAGGTATAGATTTATAGAAATGGATTAATTTAAGCTGTAAGACAGTTAGCAAGAAGCCTGGTATGGCCATACAGTTTGTAAGCAACATAAGTCTCTGTGTTTACTTGGTTGGGTCTTAGCATCTGTATGACTGGCAGGTGAGAGAGATTTGTCCTGACTGTGGGCCAGGCAGAAAAACTCTAGGTACAATGATCCACCATGAACAAGTTGTTTTTATCTCAGAGATGCAGAGATGGTTTGAAATACACAAGTAAACAGATTTAACAAAGCACAGAAACAGACTTAGACAAAAAGTCACCTAAACTTCTCAATACATGTAGATAAGGCCCTTGCCAAAATCCAATATACCATCATGATAATAATCCAGAGAGTGTAAGACAAGAAGGACAATACCTCAACACCATAACAATTATATAAGGAGAAACTCAGAGCCAACATCATCCTCAATGGAAGAAAACATCAGTGCATTGAGGTGATAAGAAACAGGTTTGTCTCTCATCTTGAATCCTTTTCAATGTTGTGCTCAATCTATTAGCTGGAGCAATAAATCAGGAGAACAAAATTAAAGGGAGACAAATAGGAGAATAGAAATCAATACTGTTTGTATTAGTTATGGTTTCTATTGCTGGGAAGAGATACCATGACCATGGCTACTCCTATTAGGGAAACATTTCATTGGGATGGATTCCTGTTTCACAGGTTTTGTCCACCATCATCATGGTGGGACATGGCAGCATGCAGGCAGACATGGTCCTGGATAAGGAGCTGAGAGTTCTCATCCTGATCAGCAAGCAGTAAAAGAGCCTGTGTCTACTCTGGGTGTAACTTGAGCACAGGAGACCTCAAATGGCCCCCACAGAGACAAACTTCCCCCAACAAGGTCACACCACCTCCAACAAGGCCAAACCTTCTGATAGTGACACTTCCTATAAGCTTATGGGGCCCATTTGCATTCAAAGTACCACACTGTCCAAAGAAATTTTCCTGATAATAGGGTAGGCAATTCTTTATTTTATAAATATCTCCAAATTCATTTGGGAATATAAATAGCATTAACAGTTCTTATATAAAAGTAGTTGCTTTTGTTTTGTTAATATTGTGCATCAGGTCAAACCCTCTGAATGTGTTTCCTTTTTTCTTTGTACCTCTTACATAGTGAAGTGCCATGAAAAATGAAGGATAGATTTAAACTTTACTGTGCGCAATAGATTTGCTATTAAAATGTCTTTGTCTTCAATATACACTACATAGAATTTCAAGTACACGTGTCATAAAATTAGGAATTCAAGTATGTTCTTAGAAATCAAATAAGACCTTTCTAACATATGTTACCAATACTCCTTTTGATAGAGTGTGTCTGACCCTAATGGACCACAGGAATCTTCTACAACAGGTCCCAACTCATCCAAAATGGACAATGATGCAGAAAAAAATGTAATAATGCATCAGGAGAGAAGTAAGTACTACATTTTAAAATATATTTGTTCTATAGAATGATTGTGTATAGAACAGAACACTATCTGTAATAGACAGACAACTACACATATAGGAAGCAAAAGGATTAGTAGAATGGTAATAACACACACATTATCAAATCTGAGCAACAGATAAGATTTTGTTTGTCAAAGACAGAGTCCTTGCTCCCACCTCTCAGGTGTCCATATTTCATTTGCTTTATCTTCAGAAATATATGAGATCAATCTGAATATATAAGTGAAGGGAACTCCCATTCAGTGGGGGCTGCTTCCTAAACCTCTGTTCAGAGAAAAACCACACCCAGACACATGTTTTGGAGAGAGATCCTTTATTAAGCAGAGAAGAAAATTTAAATATTTCCACTGCAGTTTATAATTAGTTCAAACTATTGCTTGGGAAAACGAAAATAAATATTTTATCATCCCTAATGTGCCTTCATTATAGCAATGCACAGCTTTTCCCCTAAATGTTCATTGTACTTTGCTTAGTGAAATATGTGCGCTTCTTAACAGCATCTGTCATGGAAGACCAAGAGCATGCCTCAGAAGAGCAGAAGCAGCACAGTGCTAGAAAAACTAAGCGGCCATTTGTAAGTATATACTTCAGTTTACATTGCACATTTATGCTGTTTCCACAGTAATGTTCCATAGGCCAAATAAGGTTAAATTTAGTATGTCTTCTAGAATTAATACATAGAACGTAAATTTTTTTTAAGTATTCTTATTATTTATTCTTTGAAAACTACATTCACCACTGACTCCTTCCATCTTGTGCTGGTGGAACTCCTCCTCCTCCTCCTCCTCCTCCTCCTCCTCCTCCTCCTCCTTCTTCTTCTTCTTCCTCTTCTTTGCTTAATGTCTCCTAAAATTAACTTTTGTTTTTGTTTTCTGAGACAGTGTTTCTCTGTGTAGCTTTGCACCTATCCTGGAACTTGCTCTGTAAACCAGGCTGGCCTCGAACTCACAGAGATCCGCCTGTCTCTGCCTCCTGAGTGCTGGGATTAAAGGTGTGTGCCACCACTGCCTGGCTCTTAAAATTACTATTAATAGCCCACTGAGTCCAAGTAGGGCTGACCATCTGTGAATGTGTGTGAAGACACTTTCTGGGACATGAGCAATCTGTCCTAAGCCACAGCCCACAGATAAATTAATCTCCTCCTTTCACAACCAGCCATGGCCAATTGCTCCTCATCTAGTGCTGGGGCCTTGAGAGATGTTTCCTCACTCATGCTGGCATCTTGACTGGCTTGAGCTTGTGCAAGTCTAGTATAAGACACAACTGTTCTGAGTTGATCTGTGCATCCGTTATGCCATGTCCCCAAAAGAACATTTCAGTGTACTTCAAACTCTTACATTGTTTTCAGACCATTCTTCCTCATTGTTTCTTGAGCTTTCAGTAGTGGAAGGTCAATGCAAATGACCCATCTGCAGATGAACCTTCACACTGGCTTATCCTTATCATGTTAACTAGTTAATATTAACATTAACCATTACCCTCTGAAAAAAATATCATATGACCAACAATGAGAGCAGAACAAACCTATGAGTATAAATGTAAATAATAATAGCACTAGTTGATTCTCCTGAACTAGCTTATGACTATTCCAGACATAAGCTTTTGACAAGGTTTACAGCATCAGACATTTAATCCATTGCTTGGTGCAGGTCTCCCATCCATTCCTAACAAGGTTGGTTATTTACATAACTACCACACAACCATTGTGGACAGCTTGCCTGGCTGGTCACTGTTGTCATAGGAAAGGTCCAAGACTGGATAGACTCTTGATGTATTTCATGACCAGTGGCTGGAATTACAACTTTTATTATGATGAAAGGCAGAAATTCCTTGTCTGCTAGGGATTGAATTCTAAATGCCCTGCAACCAGACTGTGTGGTATCTTCAACAAAGAGTCTTACCATTTAGTTATGACAAACAACCAGAATGTGTAGAAATAGATTGTTATTTGAGATGACATGGAGGCCTACTTGACAGACAACTCAAAGGGAGGTATGCTGTCCCTTGTTTTGGAGTTTCAATATAAATTTCATGTCTTATGAGATAAGTCAACACATTCCAGGTACCTCTGAACTAACTCTTTTTAGTATGTCTTTTAAACTATTTGACCAAGTAGTTGCTTCCACAAGCCTTCATACAGCCTTAGTTTATGTTCAGTTACACCTTAGTCCCTGCTCTGACTTACTCTTCTACCTTCATTGCCACTTAAACCTTAGCCCAGAGTACTTATCGCTCCAGTGTTATTTCTTGTCACCTGTGTTCTACCTCCCCTTAAATTATATTTTACTTAATTTGCAAGATCTTGGTTCCTATAAGGCTTTATTCATAGACCTTCATTTTTCTTTGGCACTCATCATTCTGTCCTTTATCCTCCAATCCTTCCGTGATTGAAACTGTCAACATCCAGTATTCTCCTTCTCTGACTTAATTTTACATATATTTTACTACCTCCCTTTCAATGGGTCCATCTATAATAGACCACGTCTAATTTCTAGGTTTCCTCGTGTAATCCTATTTGAACATACAAAAGTCTAATATCTACACATGAGGGCAGCATATCACATTTGCTTTTTTAATCCTAGCTGTCCTCATTGAGTAAAACTTCTTCTAGTTCTATTAATTTACTTGCAATTTTTACTATTTTATTTTTCTTTATTGAGTAATATTCCATTGTGTGTATATACCACATTTTCCCTATCCATTCATCTGCTGATGGCTATCAAGGTTGATTCTATATCCTAGGGCAGGTGAGTGGGATTCTTTCATTGATTTTTTTTATTCAGTTTGTTATCACTGATTTTGGTGTTAAATTTGTGAAATGCTAATTTGTTGTAGTGTTTATCAGCTGAAAGACTTTTTGTGGAGCCTCAACCCTTTTACAGCTGATAAAATCCTACCATCCTTAAGTAGGGGCATTCTGAATTCTCTCACACTTTGTATGCTTTAATATCCTTCTTACCTTATTGGGTCTGTCTAGAACTTCAGCTCTTTATTAAAAAGAATAGAGACAGTGAACAATGATTGCCTTTTTTTCTCATCATTATGGTTAGATTAATATTTTTTCTCCATTTTAGAATATGTAGATGGTAGGCTTGTTGTTTATTGCTTGTATAATTGTGACATATTCTCTACCCATACCTAGCCTCTCCTGACTTTTATCATTAAGGTCCAAATGTTCAATTGTGTTAGTGGTCGTTCATGCATATATTGGGATGATCATGTGAATTTCTTTATTCCATTTATTTGATTTGTTGTATTGATTGATTTACATACATTTTTCTTACCCTGCATTCTTGGATGAAACCAAAAGGGCCATCATGGATAATCTTTTTGTTATGGTCTTAAATTCTCTTTGCCAATATCATTTTTAATTTTATATATATGGTTATTTGCCTACATGTATTCTTGTGCATGATATGTGTGCTTGGTATACTCAGAGGCCAGAAAAGAGCATCCAATTCCCTGGAACTGGAGTTACAGACAGCTGTGAGATATGGTGTGGATGCTGGGCATTGAAAGTGGGTTCTCTGGAAGAATAGGCATTGCTTGTCAATGCTGGGGCATTTCTCAAACCCCAGCTTGTCAATCTCACATTTAGAAGTTTTGTATCTGTTCTCATCATGAAAATCAGTCTGTGGTTTTAATTCTTTTCGTATGAATCTTTCTCTAGTTTGGGTATCAAGGTATTACTGGCATCATAAAAATTTTGGAGAAATCCTTTGTTTTACTATTTCATGAAATGATCTAAGTAGCAATGATATTCATTTTTCTTTGGTATTCAGTAAAATTCTTCAAATACTCCATCTGGTCCTGGTCAGTTTTTAGTTGAAAAGTATTTTGTTCCTTCTTCAATCTCAATAGTGCATATATATATATATATATATATATATATATATATATATATATATATATATATATATATATCATTCCTCCTGACTTAATTTCATTACATACAATGAATCTAGAAATACATCCATTTCTTTTAGATTTTAGAATTACATTCAAAGGAGATTTTTAAATATGTTTGTGATTTGAAGGATATCCTTCTTCTGGGAGTCAGCCTCTGTTTAAGCCTAGAGCAGGGTTCATGTGTCAATACAGGTGGTGCCTGGCAGGTGAAACATAGCCACCTGTGGGAATGGTCCTGAGCAGAATACATAGGTTGAATCAAAGCAGTGAGAGCCTCTCAACTGGTCATGGAGTTTGCCTAGTTCATCAGTGGGCCTAACATCTAGAAGGCAGGGTCCCTCACTTGGTGTAGGAAGTCATACTGCCTGGGATTCTGGAGGAAAATCCCTGGACCTTATGTTGTTGTAGGAGATCATGCAAGTCAGGCCCCAGGACAAAGTTCATGGGTATCTTATGTGGTCCTAAAGGGAAGTCAGAATCTTTCATCTGGTTCTGGAGTTTCTGGAACATCAGAGGTAGCCTAAGCCTAGAACTCAGAGTCCCTCCCTTTCTGAAGGAGTCCTAGTACTTAATTCTCATACTATTGTAACTTATTCTAAAATTGTGAATGTACGTAAAATATGCAATCAGCCATAGTTGCCATTTTTAGTTGAATGGATGGTTCAAATCTTTGGTGACATTGTTTTAATTTTCAGTTTAAAAACTCCTTATTTTACATAATCTCTTTCAGATTGATGCTATAAGAGCATGCTTTTGTGCATGTTTCACCAAAAAATGGAGCTCTTCTTCCCACTACAAGAAATAGAAGAGAAAACATAAAAAAGTGATGGTAAGAGTTATATTTTTTTAAATGTATTAGAAAGAATGTTTATCTAAAATATATACTCAGTTTTCCAGCTCAGGAGTATAAGTATTTCAGTGCAGCATGGGGGATAAAAAGAGTTAACTGT
This sequence comes from Peromyscus eremicus, assembly GCF_949786415.1. Lineage (NCBI taxonomy): Eukaryota > Metazoa > Chordata > Mammalia > Rodentia > Cricetidae > Peromyscus > Peromyscus eremicus. Next base: position 49,554 of record NW_026735573.1, on the reverse strand, counting down.
CAATGGAATGATTATCTCATGAGTCAACAACTGGCTAAATCAAGATTGTCATCAATCGCATATATATATATATATATATATATATATACATATATATACAGTTATTTAGATAGATTATATAGATATAGATAGTAAGATAGATAGATAGATAGATAGATAGATAGATAGATAGATAGATAGATAGAATGTGTGTGTGTATGTTTTGGTCACATTTAAAAAGTTCAGGAATATTAGGAAATAAAGCTGAAGAGAGAAAGCTGGGAGCTAAAGAATATGAACAGTTTCAAATACTGGACATAGAGGAGGAAAATGGGGCAGTGTGTCTGGTGGTCAGGGAGAGAATAAATTCTTTAGAAAAGGAATACTATGGTGTTGAAAATGTAAAAAGAACATAAATCGATTTCTAACACAAAGGTTTCATTCATAAGAAGAAAAGGTATTCCTAACCATCTTCCATGTTTTCCTCACTGTTGTTACATACTAGAGTTAGGACCCAATTTAGAGTTTAAGGCTCGGTTGAGTTTTACGATTAGGCTTCCTGTTATATAGTTAGAGTAGATTTAAGGTTAGAGTTAGGTGTTAGCATTAAGGTTCACAAATGTCATAGAGCATATCGATCTGTCGTGAAAGTGAAGTATTCAATGGAATGTTCATGATGGATGAAAGGTGAACTTTACAAAAACGTCTCTGTTGGCACACATGTTCTAGAAATGCATTTTATGAATGCTCTAACTAGCTCTTTTCACCATATAGTTTATAAAGCAGAAGAGAACACTGTGCATTTAAAATGAATTATTCTCATCCTAGAACTTGGACAAGCCTCGACAATTGCCTGACAACTTATCCGACCATCCACAATAAGACAACTCAGGAGAAAATCTGTCTCTTCTCCAATAATTGCTTCAAAAAAAAGCATATTTTTATTTTATGTTTTAGAATAATATTACATAATCTTCAGTGTTATTTTCACCTATTTATTTTGTTTTATTATGTTATACTATATTACACTATTATATTATCTTCAGTTTTTATTTCCATATGTTTATCTTGTTTTATTAGATTATGTTATATTATGTTAATATGCTATGCTATCTTCAGTGTTTATTTTATATTTACCTTCCTTCCCTTGATGTAAATAGTTCATGTATATGTGTATATATGTATATATGTATATATGTTTATATATATATATGTTTATGTGCTTTGTAATATATTTTTAGAAGACATCATTTTTGAATGTACAAAGTTATTGAATAATTAATAATTAATAATAATTAAATAATAATTTAATTACCCATTCAAAGTTGTTCGAGTCCATTTGATTGCTATATTTCCCTTTAGCTCTTCTAGTTACTAATGCAGCTATACAGTATTTGATGATGGTCATTGATGGTTCATCCATACCTTCTTTATGTAAATGAGCACTGTTTTAGTTTTTTTAGTTTATCTATTGTTTATTCTTTTACCCATGAATGGATTTCTTCTTGGTATCTTGCAATTATAATGAGCAATGCAGAAGTGTGTTTTCTCAGAAGTACATGAGTATCTGAGGCCTGACATGAAATTCTTTGGGGAATAAATATAGATGTGAAGTAAATATAAATATGTATAAAAAAATCATATGGTAATTCCCCATTTAGGTTTGTGAGGAGGCGCCATACTGTATCCCCCAGCTCCTACATCACTCTCCATACCTATCAGCAATGCACAAAGGTTACAATTTCTCACACCCTTTCTGACACTTCTTCCTTTTATGTATAGTAGCTATCCTAATTGCTTTTGCAATGTCTTTTTTACTGCCATTCCAGTGATTCTGGGTAAAATAAAACCTACTGAAGCCTTTTCTGTTGACTGTTGAGTGTCCCATACAAGGCAATCAGCAAATATTGGTCCCTCTCTTGTTACTTTGTTTTTTGCTTTTTTTTCATTAATTTTTTTGTTTATTTTACATACCAACCACAGTTCCCACACACACCCCTTCCTCTCTCATCCTATTACCTCTCCAACCTCATTTCTATTCCCCAACCCACTCCTCAGAAAGGATGAAGCCTCCCATGGGAGTCAACAAAGCATGATATGCCAAGTTGAGACAGGGCCAAGCTCCTTCCCTGTCCATCAAGACTGAAGCACTGCTTTAGTTAAACTGCTGCATTGGAACACTTTTCTATGTCCTTATTTATAGTTTGAGATAAATATAAATGCAGGAATTTTCTGTTTCAAAAACAGTCTTATATGTGAAAAAATATATGTGATATGTCAATATTTGTTTTTAAGATACTTTAAGCCTCAGAACCAAGCCCTGATGGGAATTTATTTTGGACAGTGTTTGCTCAGTAGAATTCATTCTTTCATTGGTGAAAAGGACAGGAGGAGAAAGAAAATTTACTATGAAATGTTGTCTGTTCCATGATACTATATTACTTCTTTAAGTCGTGTGACAAACACCATTTGAGAAACAAAGCATGGTTTTGGCACATCACTTTAGAGAGTTTAAGTCCATGTGAATGAAGAAGGCATGGTGTAGGAAATCAGTGGAAGGTGGCTGAACTGTGAGGCGGCAGATGTTCCGGTTATGGTTGACCTATAAGCTGAGCACTTCTGAAACTAAAGATTGAGGATAATCCCTCAAAGGGGTGGCTCTAGCGATCTACTGTACAGGGCATTCCTTAACTTTTAAAGATCCCACAACTTTTAAAAAAAATGCACCTCTATTTTTGGGGAAGGAATTTATTGGATGGCTCTCTGGAAGACACTTCACAAATAAATAAGAATATTCCATACATAAGGCTCATGAATTTCTCATAATGTAAACTGCATTTATTGCAACTTGGAATGTCCCCATATGATTCACAATTCAAACAATGTACAAAAGTCTGAAATCCAAAGGCTCTTCTGAGTCTCAAAGCTTTAATCCTTTGCAAAATCAGAATGAATATTGAGTCTTTAAACATACAAAGTCACAAGTTAAAGACCAGCATTCTAAAAGGAAAATGTAGGTAATGGTACACAAAAATCTTAAAAAGAGCGAGACCAAATACAAGTGAGAAAAATACCAAAGCTTGCAGTTCCAGCACAAGAAAGTGTGGAATATGATTACAAGAAATGAACTCCAAAGGACATAGAGAGGCCCTTTTCAGCCTTAACTCCTGCAGTACATCTGGCCTCTCTCAGGCTCATTCCACTTTTTAAATGTGAGCGTGCTTACATACATCCCACATTCCTTGCATCGCCAGCATCCTAGCGTGTCCATGGCACTTTAGACCTCACCCTCATGCATATTTGCCTTAGTTAGGGTTTCCATTGCTGTAAAGAGACACCATGACCACAGCAACTCTTAGAAGGACAATATTTAATTGATGGAGCTCCCTTACACTTTCAGAAGTTCACTCCATTATCATCATGATGGGGAGCATGGCAGCATGCAGACAGACATGGTGCTGGAGCAGTAGCTGAGCCTCCTATATCTTGCAGGCAGTGGGAAGTCAACTAAGACACTCAGTGGTGTCCTGAGCATGGGAAACCTCAAAGCCCACACTCACAGTGACACATTTGCTCAAAAAAGGTCATGTCCGCTCCAACTAAACCATACCTCCTAATAGTCACTCCCTATGAAACTATGGGGGTCAGTTACATTCAAACTACCACATTCCACTCCCCTGTACCCATAAACTTGTAAAATATCATAATGCAAAATGAATACAGTCAACTTCAAAAGTCTCCATTGTCTATCACAATCTCAACAATGTTTTAAAGTCCAAAGTTCAAGGACTTTTCTGAAATTCATAAGTCTCTTAAATGTAATCCCCTATAAAATCAAAATAAAACAACCAGATCACATACTTCCAACATATAATAGCACAGGATGTACATTAACATTCCAAAATGTAGTGAAGGGAGCATAGTGAGGAAAACTGGATCAAAGCAAGACTGAAAATCAGCCAGACAAACTCCAAATGCTGCATTTCAATGTCTGATGTTAGAAAGTTCTTCAGATGCCCAACTTTGTTCAACTTTGTTGAGTGCAACACATTTCTCTCTCTCCTGAGCTGGTTCCATTCTCCATCAGCAGCTCTCCTCTGCAGGTATCCCATGACACTGGCATCTCTAACACTGGGTTCTCCAAGGAAATCCAGGCTTCAACTTCCCAGCTTCACACAATGGCCTCTCTCCTAGGCCTCCATTCAGGGACATCCTGACATATGCCATTTCTTCTATCCTTAACTCTAAAGCCAGAACCACATGGCCAAATTTGCCAAGATCTGCTGCTTACTGGAGCTGGAACATGACCCACTTGTTCAATTGAAATCTTTCCTGGCTTTCTGTCCTTCACTGCCTAAGCTTGGCTCTTCTGAAACTGGGTCTCTAGACCAGACTGGCTTAAAACTCAGAGATCAGCCACTTGCAAAGATCAAGATCACTTATTCTGCATATCTAGTATGTTATTACTCCACTCTACAAAATTTAAAAATTATTTCCTAGTGTCTTTGGATATCCCGTACCCACTGGCCACCACTCTTTTTATAATTTGTGACAGTCATTAAGCTAAATCATCGTATTTAATCCTTTAAAATTTATGGAATCCAGATGTCCACCTCATTTTCTTGGCAAGGCTATTTCCACTCAGAAAGAGACCCCAAGTCCTGTGCACTCCCCATACCTCCAGGTTCTGCCTGCCTCTGCAGTCGGTGCCCTTGGTGACTCTCCACTGTGCTCTGGTGACTTCTGTCCTGATAGTGAAGTCAAGGACCACCCTGTACACTGTTTATTGATAAGACAGTCAACACATGCCACTGTGGTGAGAATTCTCTGTGGGATGCAATTCTCTAGGTAGAAGGCTGCTTTCTGCGAAGATGGACAGCAAATATGAAAGAGAAGTGAGAGTATTTTCTTGGCTATCTGTGTAAACACCATGTTAACAACTGAGAAGGATATATTTTTCTCTGTTTTTTGAGTCTAAATTATCACACATTCTTGACATTCATAAACATATACATAAATATTCTTTAAGACAAAGACAAGCATCTTTTCTTGAACCAGGCTATTTGGTTCTCTCCTTCTAAGATGACTTAAGGTTTCCAAAATGAATCAACAGAAATACAAAGTAATATTTAGCATACATGGCATAATAACCCTGAAATCTCATGCTGTGGGTCTTCCACTAGGTTAGGCTGAAACGCCAAGCAGGGGTTTTTTTAAGTGTATTTTTCTCCACTGCCACAGGGTGGCAGATTTGTCCTTAAAGACGGAGCTTCTTTACAACCATTCGCTAAATTTTTTTTCCTTTCCATGACTAATAGAAGCTAGAAGTCACTGGGAATGGTGTCTTCCTTTTCCTCTCTTTGGTTGGGTCCCCTGGTGACAATATTCTCTGGTTTCTTTCTGAGCAGCAGGCCTTCAGGTGAGGACATGATGGCTTCCTGTGTGCTGAATCTGGACCTCCAGGAGACAGGAGAAATCAGCCTTGCCTCCCTTTCCTGGTAGGACTGATCATCCTCGGGGCCAGCCGGGGCATGTGGCTCCTGCCCTGTGACCTTGTGAATGCATGGTCTCTTTTGAATGACATCTCTATGAATGCTCAAACCGCAGAGATCAATCTGACATCTGTCTTCTCTCTTCATGTTCCCTATTTATACTAATAATCCTTAAATTCCCAGCCTTTTACTTCCCAGATAAGAGACCAACATTTATCTACACCCCTACCCCCAGGTTCACTTTTTCACAGGACAATAGAGAAAGGTCTCATTCCCAGTGCTCATAATCACTGCAGCCAAGTACCCATTTGCCACCTGGTGGTCGCTTTCTTCTCTTTGATACTATTCAGAGTCACCATGAAAACAAACCTCTGAGCTGTCTGTGAGAAATGTTTTAAATTAGGTTAATTAAAGTGGAAAGACCCATCCTAAATGTAGGCAGCACCTACCCATGAGCTAGGGTCCCGGGGTGACCTAAAAGAGAAGCAACTGAATGCATGCATTCCTGTCTCTCTGCTTCCAGTCTGCAGGTGTCATGTGACCAGTTAGCTTCTCTGACTTCTCTGCCAGGACAGACCATACTGCTTGCAGTGTAAGCTGGAATTAATCTGCACCCCCTTAATTTGCACTTGTAATGTATTTATCACATCAACCAGAACTATTGTGACTGTACAAGAGCTAACGGTCTTAACATTTTAGACAAATTCCATGATGTCCCCCAAGTGTAGAATAATGTTGTATCAAAATTCTATCTAGAATTATATTTGCATATTAGAAAACATAAATCTAGGATCTGCTTGGCTGAATGTGTCTTGACTTACTTTCTCCTCTATTTGGTGAACACGTATAAAGTATTTTAGCACCAGCATGTACATATTTTCTTTAAAATTAATTTACTGTATTTGAGGTCATTGAGTTTCCTACAAAGAACGGTTTGTACTGACTCCTAGGTCCAGGCAGAGGTCAATGTAATTCTGTGGTCATGGGTCAGGCTAGGTGCTTAAAAACCAGTTGAGACAGTTGAGACAGTCTTTACATCATAGCCGGTGGGGACACACACACACACACACACACACACACACGAGACGGGCGGGGATGGGACACACACAGCCTGATACTGTTTGTTACGTCATTACTAACTCCCACTGAGGCAAGCTTCGTGGTGACAAAAGTTTATTACATTCAAAAAATGAGTCTCTGTTTAATGTAGCTTAAAAACCATTCAGCAGTGTTATAAGAACGTTCAGTTCAGATGGAAATGCCTGTCATACTGAATCTTGTATAATTTAGATAATGTTATAAAATTCTGAGTAAAATATACATTAATTCAGTGAATTAATACTAGATATTAAATTAAAAATCTGATGTAAATTTATTCCATCTGTCTTCTGAGAAGTTCTTTATTAGATTTTCATAAAGATTAAAATTAATTAGGTTCATAATGAAAGGATATTATGTGCTTGTGCGCCCTTCCTCTCATTACAACTTTTCCAAAAACCTCTGTGCGCAGAGCTGAAGGTGCAGACTTATAAAAACCAAGATTAAAAAACAATGCAGTGACATCATATGTTTCCAGAGAGCTCTATCTTTGTGCCTATATTGAAGCACATGAACACATGTGTGTATGTATACATTTGTTTTTTCAAGGACTTGTATCCAATGCTCCTTTAAAAGTTTTTAAGTTTAAGATGTCATGGTCATTTTTCCAGATTAGCCTATGACCTAATTTGGTTTCCTGTTGCTGTGACGAAACACTGAGCAAACACAATTTTGGAAGAAAAGAGTTTATTTGGCTGCTTGCAGGTTACAGTGCGTCGTCAAGGGAAGCCAGGACAGGAAATTGGAGGCAAAAACTGAAGCAGAAGCTGTGGAGGAAAGCTGCTGACAGGCTTACCCTCAGGCTCTAGGTCAGCTGGCTTCTTTATATATCCCAGGACCCAAGGCCTAGGGGTGTGGTATAGCCCTGTCAGGTTGGGCTTTCTTACACCAATTAGCAATTAAGAAGTGCCCTGTAGACATGGCCATAGGCTAATCTGGAGGTAATTCCTCCATTGTTATTTCCTCTTCCCAGGTGTGTCAAATTGACATCAAGATTAGCCATTGTATTATAGAACCCTACCTAAATCCACTTTCTTGCTAAAAGCCCTTGGGACTTACATGTACTTTAAAAGTCAAGATTGGGGGTAGTGTGGCCCCCAAAGAGCTGAGGTGGATATTATTATAGCATTTCTGACTGAGTCTTGGGGAGCACATGCTAATCAAAACCTTTAACATTGGTCTATAGGGACCTGAAGAAAGACACACTAAACAGAAAAAAGAAGATTATGAGTGACGGTGTCTGGGAAGCCGGCTTTATCTCCAGGCAAATCTGTGGCTAAGTCTCAGGTGGGGTGTGTATCATTGTAACTCTTTGCCTTCCTTTGGTGCAAAGCGCTGGGCTGGATGAAGCCACTGGATGAAGAAAAGTCAGTAGAATCTGGCATCCTGATGGTGTCAGAAGCGGCACAGCTCTCAGGGCAGGCGAAGGTCTGTGGGATGGTGGTTTTCTGTATCCTCTGATGACTGAGATACAAACCAGGCCCAGAGCTGCATTCGGCTTTGTGATCAAACCCTGCCGTGGAGGTAGCACATCACATGCAGCCATCCTGTACTCCTGGGAGAACTTTCCTGAGATGCTAAAAGATTTACTGAGTCCGCTGAAGAAGGCCGGCATGGGAATTCTCTGCCAGGCCAGAGGAGAAGCAGAGGGAACATGAAGCAGGGTATGCTGTGGCGTCCCAGCCTGTAGAAACAAGCCCGGTGATGCAGCCTGCGCATGCGCCTTTCAGGGATCTGGTGGAACAAGAAAGTGCTGCCTCTGGATAGACTCCCATTCTCTGAAAGACTTTGAAAAACCTTTTGTGATTTATACATCATGGTCATGAGAAGGTAGGGTTTCTTTGCAATCTCATGCTGAATGCAATGAAACACATTTTATTTTTTAAATATTATATATTAATTGATTTTCTATGTGTATGTGCATGTGTTGTTCATGCTTGTGGAGGCCAGAGGACAATTTGCGGGAGTCGGTTCTCTCCTTCCACCATCTGGGTCTCAAAGAATCAAACTCAGGGCATCAGGTTTGGTTGACAAGCCTCTTTGCTAAGCCATCTCAGTGGCTGAGACAAGACATTCTTTTAAAAGCAATTCCATCTCTTTACTCTCATTAAATATCAGGTGGGTAAAGAATACCAAAGGCTGCATGGACTGTGTCCCAGGACAGGGGCATGGCCTTTAATTCCCCATGTAGGTTGGGCAGTGGAGCCTCAAATGTCTCAGATGTGTATATATCTATGCACACAGTACATGAAGAGACTTCAAATGAACATTCTGGAGGTTTGGGGCACTCTTCACTCAGTGACTTTTGCTGTTCCTGTGATACAGTGTACCAATGGAAGAAGAAAGGGTTGTCTGCTCTCAAAGTTGGAGGGTGCAGTTTATCACAGTGGAGAAATCGGGAGGCCAGAGCTTGAAGCAGTTCATCATGATGCGGCCTCAGTCAGAGTCGAAGACAGATGAGTGTTCATGCTCAGAGAGCTTTCTTTCCACACAGTCCAGGAGCTTAGTCCAAGGAATAGTCCTCCACACCTAGGGTGAGTCTTCTCTCTCAATTAACATAACCTAGACAATCCCTTACAGGCCTGGCAGAGGCTTGCCTCACAGGTGAGTCTATGTCCTGTCAAGTAGACAACCCCTATAAAACCACATCAATAGACTATTTTATTGCATTGGTATGCTCTTACATTTTTATAGTTTATTCAACAACAACAAAACCCAAGATACTTAATAAAAATGAGTAAACGACAGATTACTCTAAAATCCATATAGGATGAAATAGAGATACCCATTTGAAACCAGAAGCGGAAATTAACTCCAGGTTTTCCCACACCTGAATCTTAGCTCATCTTAAAATTGATCCATTTCTGGGACAGTCTCCTGCTTTTCTCAGGGTTGCTGTAACATTGTTTGGATGGTGGTTTCTAGACCATTAAGGCATTCCTCAAACATTTCTGAGTCTTCCCAAGTGTTAAGCTTGCTAGTTCATAGGGTGTATAGGACAGCCCTGTAGCTGTGAATCTGTGAAGTCAATATCATTTCCAACCTCCTTTACTGACCACACCTTCACTTTCAAACGGTGGTTTCTCAGAGAAAAGGCAATGGAACCCTGGTTTAAAAAAAAAAAAAAAAAGGAGCCAAGTCATGACTCTTCTGTCCAGAACTGGGGCTTCCCGTCTCATCTTGTAAAAACCAATCTTTCACTGGTTGTCAAGTCCCTGCCAGATCTGACTTGCCTCTGTTTCTGTTTCCCCACCCTCCTGTCTTGAAGCTCCCATGGGGCTCCAGTCACACAGGCCTCATCGTTCTGGGCCAGGTGACTCAGAGTGTTTGCATTTACCATATCCTCTGCCTGGAAAACCCCTCTACATATTCACACACCTGGGTTCTCATGCCCTCCAAGAAGAGGTTCAGCTGCCACCTTCCTGGTGAAGCTTTCATCATGCCACTAAAAATGTCAAATGACACCAACAGCACTCTTGATCCCCACCTATAAATTTTGATGTTGCATATTGCCTGAGCCTATCTTCTTGTATGTAAGCCCCGTGAAGCCTTTTTTGGTCAAGTTGTTGCTCACTGCTGTAGTTTCAGTATAGACTTGAATGCATGCGTGTAGGAGGGACACCCCAGCATGAGTGTTTGTTGAATGAGAGATAGGCAAAGAGTAGCATCTAAGTTGAACGAAGTATGTACTTGAATGGAAAAAAGGAAAAGGATACATGACTGCTCCTAGGTATGTATGGAGGAGAAGGTTTATTGTAGATATGTGGGAGAGCATAGCCAGAGGCTAGAACATCCGGGAGAGCCCAGAATGGACATGACCAGACTGAGGTGGGTCATGTGAGGAGATGGAGGAGGGGAAGGGAGAGAGGAAAGAGGGGAACCAGATGCAGCAGCCAGGAGGCCCAAAGGTACACAGATAGCACTCAACCAAAATGATTGGATTAAGGAAGGGTAGCTAGGAGAAGGGCAGCCTAGCCCCAGGGCTGGAGAAGGTCAGGGTAGGGGGCCTGGTATGCCAGCCAGGAAGACCCTTTAACAGATAGGGACTGAGGGATACAGGGAGAACCTGGTGGTCAAGTCTATTTTGATATAGGTATAGGCACCTCAGCCATTTGTCCCAGGTTTGAAACCTAGCAGTACTGAGGAGCACAAAGGAGTGAGTTGACGTTACGTGACATGGGAAAGACCAGATGTGACATTTGAGAATGCTATTGGCTGTCTCTGTGGAGATGCTGAGGAAACTGTCACACATGCGCTTTGGGGGGAAATCTTGAGATGTTCATGCATCATTGATAGATTTAGGACTCACTGTATTAAGAAAGGCTGAGGTTAGCGAGGACTTAGAATAGACTGCAGAAGATCCCTTAGACTAGACATGGGTCATGTGAACATCAAGGCAGGCTGAGGATGCTCAAGGACACCAGGCCAGATAAACACACTCAAGACTGAGTGCCATCTTCAGATCCTAAAACCTGAAGACGCTGGAAGAAACCTTGAAAACAAATGCAGGGAGGAGAAACACCTTAGGTATCTAGAAGCGACAAAAGGCAGACCAATGTGAAGAAGCCAAGCAGAGGAGAAAAGTGGGGTGCAACTGCTAAAACAGTGTGGAAATTCGCAGAGAGGACGAGCATGGCAGAAGGAATCTATGAGAAGGAAGTCAGTGTGTTTACTGTTTCTGTTCTTAAGTGACCTAGTGCAGCAGGAGGAGACAGCATAGCATGGCCACCAGCAGCCTGAGACTAGGGTTAGGTTTCTGTCAGAAACTAGAAAGCTGCAGGCATTGTTACCACAAATACCTCTTCTCCTTCCTCCTCCTCTGCCATTTCTCCTACACCTGTGTAATTCTTCAGTAGCAATATGATGCCACATCACTTATCCTTTCTCTGGGGACATGTCTATGAACCTGTCTCCAGGTTCTCTGACCACTGCACTGCCTGTCTGTAGTATGCTAGTGAGTCTACATCAGTGGTGTTTTATATTCTAGGTTGCCTTAACCATCAGCCCTCTCACCCTTGAGCCTCACTCAGAGTGTCCATCATCCCTCTGGCGTCCACTTGCTCTGGAGCTGTTCTTGATGTTCCAGTAGTTCTCCTAGTAAGTAGTCAATTTGACCTTCCCTGCCTCTGTGTTTTGAAGACCGTCACAGAAAGAGGGAATCACGGTTTTAACAGAAGCATCAAGAGCTCAGATACACAGTACATGGTGCTGCCCTGCAGAAGTGTTTAAACTTAGAACAGGCACAGGAAGAAAACTATTAACAAATGGCCTGCACACAAGAACAATGGCATATAAACATTCCAAGAGATAGGTTTAACTCTGAGTTGTGGTCATCAGTAAGGTCAACATGTTGTCTCAACTTCAACTTGACACCGGAAGACATTGAGGCTGTCAGCCACACTGCTAGACCAGAAGAGAGGATAACTGTGATGAGCAGGAATCAGTTCAAGAAACAAAGTCAGAGCTGGTGTGAGGTGGCACACACCTTTGATTCCAGCACGCCTCAAGAAGAGGCAAGTGGATCTCTGTGAGTTCAAGGCCAGCCTGACCTACATATCAAGTTCCAGGCTAGCCAGGGCTACACAGTGAGACCCTTTCTCAAAGAAAAGAACAAGGAAATGAAGCAGGAATGAAGCATGCTCCAGGCATGGATGTGAGGGTGATTCCTTTCAGACATTTATTTTTGAGTGAAATATCTAATATGAGTCCTTCAGACCTTTAAGTAAAAAATATGATGGGGCCAGGTGGCTTGTCTATTTCTCACTTTCCCCTCCATCATAGGTGGATGTTTAGAGGAACTTCTGAATTTCAGGACACTACTAAAATTTATAAGAAAATCCTGATTCGTGCACAGTTAAATGCCTTTGAGCGGTAATTTAATATTCTTGTGATTATGACTTGGCTACATGCATTCAAAGTTCTTGGTAAACTACAGAGTTACAAATACTAGTTCCTGTCTGGATCAAACAACATGAGTGTGGGTTTAACTCTTTGTAAAAATTCAGTTTGGAAGGAAGAGGCTATCTGCCTTTTAAACTATGAACAGTTGCCCACCCTTTTCTGACCACTGGGGGTCACTGCTACATTGTAAATATATTTCATAATTCCTGGGCAAAAGTAATCAGTTTCATAATTAGGACACTACAATCTATACATTGTGATTACTTGAAAATAAAAATGTTATTTTTGAGTAATTTTACTCAAAAATTTGAGTATGGTAATTTGAGGAGTTTTGTCCTTAAAATGGAGTATTATGAAATTCATATTAATATTGACATGCAAATATTCATCTATAAAGTGGAATTTTTATTATCAAAGCCTGTGTTCCTTAATATTTATAGGTCAACAGTAAAATTTCTTTCCATGGAATATCTTTGCAAAAGAGGACGGACCCTAAAAGGTAACAGAAATCAGTAAGAAGTGGAACATATTATCAAAGTGGCAAATGTTATTCTGAGCATTTTGCAGTCATTCAGACAATTGGCTTTTGTAAGACATCTGCATCCTCCAGAAATTATATCCTCAGAGTCTAAGCAAGGGGAGGCAGCCCAGGGGAAATTAGGTGAACAGCACATGTTTAGTATACTGTTACCAGACAGCTGAAATGTACATGCATGTGTGCATGCAAACGACACACAGAGAATTACATGCATGCACATACAACATTATCTGACTTTTAGCAATGACTTCCTGTTCAGAATGTTGTGGAATCTCAGTTCACCCTCTTGAGAAGCTAGAAAATTTTCTTTTTCATATCCAGCGCCAAATACCTGGCTCAGAGACCAGAGGCCTTCCCTGCTGTAGGAGAGCAGAAGGCAGGGCAACAGGTTGGGATGTGGCTCCCAGAAGCTCAGATGCTCAAAGTCCAGCCATAGCTGACTTTTTCTCTAACCTAGGGGAAGGACCTCATGAATCTTCTAGATTTCATATTTCCCAGATGTGTGACATCTCAGGAGCCTCCCCTCTCCATCTGGAGGGGATATTTCAGCTCGAGGTAAATTACTAGGCAGAGCCCATGTTAGGCCATTTACATGGTCATATCTGGCACCCTCCCTTTCTACATGAAACCCAGCAGAAACGGGCTTTCTTGGCCAACTGACTTCTTTCATATGTTAGCCTTGATGTAGCTCATCCTGGTCTCTAGTTTCCTGTCACATGCCTACAAGCTGTAACTGACAGGCTATCACCCCAGAAGCCCCTATTGGGACAAGGGTGAAACCTAAGAAACAGGTGTTGAGAAGTCTGTGGCAGAGGTGTCCATGATGCTCGAATGTCTGACTTAAATGCTAAAGGACAAGGACAGAAAACAGTGAGTAAGCTAGCCTCCTGCCCCAGGAGTGGAGGCCATGAACAGAACAAAAGAAAAGCAGCGTGTGTACAGAACACCCCACGAAGCACAGCTGGAGTATTCCTTGTGTTTCTGATGTTGAAAAAATTCAGTGTTTTGAATTACAATAAATGCTTTAAGCACATTTCCAGATTCGCAGTGATGCGTCTTTTGTACGACAAATGGAACATAATGTTGGGCAAAGATGAGTGGACTCCCCAAACTGCCCAGTGTCTTAAAAGCTGCTGACATTCTGGATTTTCAAATTTTGTGTGACTAGTATGATTTTCTCATAGAAATTTTATTCTTTTATTATTTTTAACAAATTCTCAGAGAGATGTTTAAAAACATGCAATTAAAATATAAAATTTAAAAACATTTTCTGAATCATGTTCCTGCTTTGTGTTCAGGCCATCGGAGTTGGCCCCAACAAGTCACCTGTCCTCAATGAGTCCATTAAAAACACAGTTGATAACGAAAAGCAGAAAAAAGGGGATTTGTTCCTTGTAGCCACATTGGGGGAAGGAACAAAGAGGTTCAGTGAGGTCTGAGTGTAAACAGAGGGGAAGAGGACCATAGCTAAGGTGACCCATCCTGATCAAGGTGACTGTCATCGCTGGCCTGACTATGAAATCTCTTTCCAGTGATAAACTCCCTTTTGCCCTTTCTTTCTCTCACAGTAGGAGTTCTAGGGAAATTCTTTCAGAAGATCTCTACACAGGATGGTGACTCTGAGCCCTCCATGTCCGTGTCCATGGCTAGTGAACCTAGTCCAGCCCAGTTTTGATTGGGTTTGTATCAGACGGGTGTCGGGTCAGTTTTCTCATCAAAAGAGTGTGTATTAGTTTCGATGTTGCTGTATCTCTGTTTCCTGTTTCAAATGAGTCTCTTAATGATAAAAGGAAAAAATAACATGGATATCTCTATACAATAAGTATAGAAACTTTAAAATGCATCAGCAATAGAGAGAATCAAGCAGAAGAACATCAGGGCTGGGAATCAAGGTGGGCATATTATTATATTAAGGCATTAATAAATTAAATGTAATGGACACATCATTCAAGATCTCTGGAATGCTGCTATTCAGATATTGCACTTGTTAATTTTCTGTTTCTGTGATAAAACACCATGACCAGAAGCATCTTACAGAATGAAGAGTGTATTTGGGCTTCTAGATCCAAAGGCATGGGAGTCTATCATGGTGGGGAGACTTCGCACAAATGGCCCACATGGGGGCAGGAAAAGGAAGCTTAGAGGTTCCATCTCAACCACACTCAGGAAGCAGAGAGCAAACACAAGGGCATACACTATGACCATTCAAGGCCTGTCTCCAGGGACAGATGTCATCTACTAAGGCTCCATCTCCCTGATATTCCACATCCTCCCCAATTAGTACCGCCATCTGGGACCAATTGTTCAATTATCTAAACCTGTGGGGGACATTCTTGTTCAAAAACACCTCAGAGACTAAATATAAATATCTGGCATTGAAGATAGAGTGGAGATAATCAGAGCATAAAAATCAAGTTCTGTGAAACAATAGCAGAAATTTCCTCATATCTAAGGAAATTTATGAACCAGCTCTAGAGAAGACATTTAGAACCACAACAGCCATGGCTGGATAACTTCTCCACATTGTATTGTAAAGACATTAAGCAGGGAAGAGGAGCTTGGACCTGCCTCATCTGAACATACCAGGTTCTACTGACTCCCCAGGGGAGACTTTGCTTTGGAGGAGGTGGGAATGGGAGAGTGGGTTGTGATGGAAGGCTTGGGGAGTGGGAGGAGGGAGGACAGGTGTAGATGTAACCAACCATCTTATTAAATAAGAAACACAGAACCGATTCAGAGAAGAAAGCCAAGAGGTCGGAGCTAAGAGCCTCACCCTTCCTGCTTCAGCGATCCTCTTCAGCCAAGAGAGCTCTCCGAAAAAGGGACCTACTTTCTGTGTGTATGTCTTTATACAATCTAGCTGTTCTGCCTTCTCATTGGTTGTAAAGCCATGCCTCGTCCCTGCCTGTCTGTAAAGACTTCCAGGTCTTCCATGCTTGGGATGGAGATTAAAGGCGTGTGTCTCCAATGCTGGTTGTATTCTTTTACACAAAGAGATCTACCTAGCTCTGTCTACCAAGTGCTGGGATTAAAGGCATGTGCCACTACCACCACATACTTGATATGGCTCTAATAGCTCTGATCCCTGGGCAAATTTATTTATTAACATACAATTAAAATCATATTTCAGTACAAGTAAAATACCACCATATTTCCCCTTGTCTATTTTAATAAAAAGAAAAAAAAGAAAAAGGTTATAACTAACAAAAGAAAAACTATATACAAAAGTACAAGAACTATATACAATATATACAAGTAATAAATGTCTAAACAATGTCTAGTCCATTTGTACTTGACAACTTCAGAGAAAATAATTTCATTATCTATCCTATTTTGGTAAGTCCAAAATGTATCTAATTCACTTTCTATCCTAATCAATCTTCAACTATAACTAACTAACCTTAAACTACAACTAACTAATCTTCAACTCCCTCAGAGACCCAAGAAAGAGTGCTCCTTTCTCAAAAGCAGAATGTGTTTCTTGTAAGGCGAGCTAGTGTTGGCTTCTGCTTCATAAACGGAGTTGAATCACGTGCAATTTCTGGTCCTAAGACCAAGAGTTGTTTTCTGGTAAGGAAAGTCACTATTGCACTACCATTGCCATACACAGTACAAATAGCGCTCGCTTCTGTTCCCAGCAAATATAGTGTTTTGGACGGAAGAGAAGCTACTCTTCCTGTCAGTTTCCTAAGCAGACGTGAACTAGATATGGCCCATGTGTGT
Source organism: Peromyscus eremicus (assembly GCF_949786415.1). NCBI lineage: Eukaryota > Metazoa > Chordata > Mammalia > Rodentia > Cricetidae > Peromyscus > Peromyscus eremicus. The sequence continues at coordinate 32,823 of NW_026735573.1, read as the reverse complement.
AGGAAGTACAGTTCTTTTGTTCTGAACAAGGTCACTGTTCTGGCTGTATATGAAACACAGTAGAGTGGAAAGTGCTCCTTTCTCAAAAGCCGAGTGTGTTTCTTGCAAGCCGAGGTAGTGTTGGTTTCCCCTTCATAACTTGAGTTAAATCACAAGAAGTTTCTGGTCATACGAGCAAGAGTCGTTTTCAGGTAAGGAGAGTCACTGTTGCGCTCCCATTGCCATACACACTGCAAATAACACTCACGTATGTTCCTAGCAAGTGCAGTGTTTCGGATGAAAGAGAAGCTACTGTTCCTGTCAGTTTCCTAAGCCAAGTTGAACTAGATATGGCCCGTGTGTGTAGGAAGCCCAGTTCTTTTTTTATGAGCAACCTCACTGTTCTGGCTGTATAGGACACAGTAGAGTAGAAGAGTGCTCCTTTCTCAAAAGCAGAGTGTGTTTCTTGTAAGGCGAGCTAGTGTTGATTTCCCCTTCATAAATGGATATGAATCACATGCAGTTTGTGGTCCTACGAACAAGAGATGTTTTCTGGTAAGGAAAGTCACTTTTGCGCTCCCATTGACACACACAGTGCAAAGAGCACTTGCATCTCTTCCCAACAAGTACAGTGTATTGGACGAAAGAGAAGCAACTGTTCTTGTCAGTTTCCTAAGCAATGTTGAACTCGATATGGCCTGTGTGTGTAGGAAACACAGTTCTTTTGTTCTGAGCAAGGTCACTGTTCTGGCTGTATAGGAACCACAGTAGAGTAGAAGAGTGCTCCTTTCTCAAAAGCAGAGTGTGTTTTTTGTAAGGCGAGGTAGTGTTGGTTTCCCCTTCATATCCTGAGTTAAATCACAAGAAGTATCTGGTCGAATGAGCAAGAGTTGTTTTCTAGTAAGAAAAGTCACTGTTGTGCTCCCATTGCCATACACAGTGCAAATAGCACTGGCGTCTGTTACCAGCAAATGCAGCATATAGAATGGAAGAGAAGCTACTGTTCTTGTCAGTTTCCTAAGCAGAGTTCAACTAGATATGGCCTGTGTGTGTAGGAAGCCCAGTTTTTTTTTTTTTTATGAGCAACCTCACTGTTCTGGCTGTACACCAAACACAGTAGACTGGAAGAGTGCTCCTTTCTCAAAAGCAGAGTGTGTTTCTTGTAAGGCGAGCTAGTGTTGGTTTCCCTTTCATAAACAGATTTGAATCACATGTAGTTTGTGGTCCTACGAGCAAGAGTTGTTTTCTGGTAAGGAAAGTCACTTTTGCTCTCCCATTGACAAACAGTGCAAAGAGCACTCGCGTCTCTTCCCAGCAAGTACAGTGTATTGGACAGAAGAGAAGCTAGTGTTCTTGTCAGTTTCCTAAGCAGAGTTGGACTCGATATGGCCCGTGTGTGTAGGAAGCACAGTTCGTTTGTTCTGAGCAAGCTCACTGTTCTGGCTGTATAGGAACCACAGTAGAGTAGAATAGTGCTCCTTTCTCAAAAGCAGAGTATGGTTCTTGTAAGGCGAGCTAGTGTTGGTTTCCCCTTCATAAATGGAGTTTAATCAAATGCCGTTTCTGATCCTAACAGCAAGAGTTGTTTTCGGGTAAGGAGAGTCACTATTGTGCTCCCATTGCCATATCCTGTGCAAACAGCACTCGCGTCTGTTCCGAGCAAGTGCAGTGTTTTGGACGGAAGAGAAGCTACTGTTCTTGTCAGTTTCGTAAGCAGAGTTGAACTAGATATGGCCCGTGTTTGTAGGAAGCACAGTTCTTTATTTTCTGAGCAAGCTCATTGTTCTGGCTCTACAAGAAACACAGTAGAGAAGAAGAGTGCTCCTTTTTCAAAAGCAGAGTGTGTTTCTTGTAAGGCAAGCTAGTGTTGGTTTCAGCATCATAAACGGAGTTGAATCACATGCAGTTTCTGGTCTTACGAGCAAGAGCTGTTTTGGTGGTAAGGAAAGTCACTATTGCGCTCCAATTGCCATACACACTGCAAATAGCACTCACATCTGTTCCCAGCAAGTGCAATGTATTGGACAGAAGAGAAGCTACTGCTCTTGTCAGTTTGCTAAGCAGAGTTCAACTAGATATGGCCCGTGTTTGTAGAAGCACAGTTCTTTTCTTCTGAGCAAGCTCACTGTTCTGGTAGTGTAGGAAACACAGTAGAGCAGAAGACTGCTCCGTTCTCAAAAGCAGAGTGTGTTTCTACTAAGGTGAGCTAGTCTTGGTTTCCCCTTCATAAACGAAGTTGAATCGCATGTAGTTTCAGGTCCTAAGAGCAACAGATCTTTTCTGGTAAGGAAATTCACTATTGCACTCCCACTGCCATACACAGTGCAAATTGCACTTGTGTCTCTTCCCAGCAAGTGCAGTGTATTGGACAGAAGAAAACCTACTGTTTTTGTCATTTTTCTAAGCAGAGTTGATATAGATATGGCCCGTGTGTGTAGGAAGTACTAGTCTTTGGTTTTGAGCAAGCTCATTTTCAGGCCCTATAGGAAACACAGTAGAGTAATTGAGTGCTCCTTTCTCAAAAGCAGAGTGTTTCTCAGAAGGCGAGCTAGTGTTGAATTCCCTTTCATAAACGGAGTTGAATCACATGCAGTTTCTAGTGCTGTGAGCAACAGTTTCTTTCTGGTAAGGAAAGTCACTGTTGCGCTCCTATTGCCATACACAGTGCAAATAGCACTGGCGTCTGTTCCCAGCAAGTGTAGTGTATTGGACGGAAGAGAAGCTACTGTTTTTGTTAGTTTCCTAAGCAGAGTTGAACTAGATATGGCCTTTGTGTGTAGGAAGCTAAGTATTTTGTTCTGAGCAAGCTCACTGTTCTGGCTCTACTGGAAACAGAGTAGCATAGAAGAGTCTCTTTTCTCAAAAGCAGAGTGTGTATCTTGTAAGGTGAGCTAGTGTTGAATTCCCATTCATAAAGGGAGGTGAATCACATGCAGTTTCTTTTCCTATGAGCAACAGTTCTTTTCTGGTAAGGAAAGAAACTATTGTGCTCCCATTGACATGCACAGTGCAATTAGCACTCGCTTCTGTTCCCAGCATGTGCAGTGTATTGGACGGAAGAGCAGATACTGTTCTTGTCAGTTTCCTAACTAGAGTTGAAGTAGATATGGCCCGTGTTTGTCAGAAGTACACTTCATTTGTTCTGAGCAATCTCACTGTTCTGTTTCTATAGGAAACACAGTAGAGTAGAAGAGTTCTCCTAAATCAAAAGCAGAGTTTGTATCTTGTAGGCGAGCTAGTGTTGAATAACCCTTCATATATGGAGTTGAGTCACATTCAGTTTCTGGTCCTACGAGCAACAGTTCTTTTCTGGTAAGGAAAGTCACTATCATGCTCCCATTGCCATACACAGTGCAAATAGCACTCGTGTCTGTTCCCATCAAATGCAGTGTATTGCACGGAAGAGAAGCAACTATTTTTGTCAGTTTCCTAAGCAGATTTGAACTAGATATGGCCCGTGTGTGGAGGAAGCCCAGTTCTTCTGTTCTGAGTAAGCTCACTGTTCTGGCCATATAGCAAACACAGTAGAGTAAAAGAGTGCTCCTTCCTCAAAAGCAGAGTGTATTTCTCATAAGTCAAGCTAGTGTTGAATTCCCCTACATGAACTGATTTCAATCACATGCAATTTCTATTTTAAGAGCAACAGTTCTTTTCTGGTAAGGAAAGTCACTGTTGCGCTCCCATTGCCATACGCAGTACAAAAAGCACTCGTGTCTGTTCACAGCAAGAGTAGTGTGTTGGACGTAAGAGAAGCTACTGTTCTTGTCAGTTTCCTAAGCAGAGTTGAACTAGATATGCTCCATGTGTGTAGAAAGCACAGGTCTTTTGTTCTGAGAAAGCACAGTATTGTGGCCCAATAGGAAACACAGTAGAGTAGAAGAGTGCTCCTTTCTCAAAAGCAGAGTGTGTTTCTCATAAAGCTAGCTGGTGCTGAATTCCCATTGATAAACAGAGTTGAGTCCCATGCAGTTTCTGTTCCTACGAGCAACAGTTCCTTTTTGGTAAGGAAAGTCACTATTGAGTCCTATTGAGATAAACACTGCAAATAGCACTCGTGTCTGTTCCCAGCAATTGCAGTACATTAGACAGAAGAGAAGCTACTGTTCTTGACAGTTTCCTAAGCAGAATTGAACAAGATATGGCCCGTGTGTGTAGGAAGTACAGTTCTTTTGTTCTGAGAAACTCAGTGTTCTGTCTCTATTTGAAACCCAGTAGAGTGGAAGTGTGCTCCTTTCTCAAAAGCAGAGTTTGTTTCTCATAAGGTGAGCTAGTGTTGAATTCCCCTTCATAAACAGAGTTGAATCCCATGCAGTTTCTGTCTTACGTGCAGCAGTTGCTTTCTGGTAAGGAAAGTCACTATTGAGCTCCATTGCCAAACACAGTTCAAATAGCACTCACGTCTGTTCCAAGCGAGTGCAGTGTATTGGAAGGAAGAGGCCCTACTGTTCTAGTCAGTTTCCTAATCAGAGTTGAACTAGATATGGCCTGTGTGTGTAGCAAGTACAGTTCGTTTTTTCTGAGCAAGCTCACTGTTCTGGATCTACAGCTAACACAGTAGAGTAGAAGAGTGCTCCTTTCTCAAAAACAGAGAGTGTTTCCCCTTCATAAATGGAGTTGTATCACATTCATATTCTGGTCCTCAGGCAGCAGTTCTTTTCTGGTAAGGAAAGTCACTATTGTACTCCCAATGCCATACACAGGGCAAATAGCACTCGTGTCAGTTCCCACCAAGTGCAGTGTATTGGACGGAATAAAAGCTACTGTTCTTGTTGAACTAGATTTGGCCCATGTGTGTAGGAGGCACAGTTCTTCTGTTCTGAGCAAGCTCACTGTTCTGGCTCTATAGGAATCACAGTAGACAAGAAGAGTGCTCTTTTCTCAAAAGCAGAGTATGTTTCTTGTAAGGAGAGGTAGTGTTGAATTCGCCTTCATAAACGGAGTTGTACCACATGCAGGTTCTGGTCCTATGAGCAGCAGTTCTTTTCCGGTAAGGAAAGTCACTATTGTGTTCCCATTTACATACACAGTTCAAATAGCACTCGCGTCTGTTCCCAGCCAGTGCAGTGTATTGGACAGAAGAGAAGCTACTGTTCTTGTCAGTTTCCTAAGCAGAGGTGTACTTATTATGGCCCATGTGTACGAAGCCCAGTTCTTTTGTTCTTAGTAAGCTCATGTTCTGTCTCAATTTGGACACAGTAGAGTAGAAGAGTGCTCTTTTCTTAAGAGCAGAGTATATTTCTTGTTAGCCAACCCAGTGTTGAATTCCTCTTCATAAAACTAATGGAATCTCATGCAGCCTCCTATCCTACTAGCAACAGTTCTTTTTGGGGTAGGAAAGTCACTATTGTGCTCCCTTTGAGACACAGCAGAAATGTCACTAGTGTCTGTTCCCAGAAAGTACAGTGCATTGAATGGAAGAGAAACTACTGCTGTCCTCAGTTTCCTAAGCAGAGTTGAACTAGATATGGCCCGTGTGTTTAGGAAGCACAGTTCTTTTGTTCTGAGTAAGCTCACTCTTCTGGACATATAGGAAACACAGTAGAGTAGAACAGTGCTCCTTTCTCAAAAGCAGAGTGTGTTCCTCATTAGGCAACCTAGTATTGAATTCCCCTTCATAAACAGGGTTGAATCACATGCAGTCTCTTATGTTATGAGCACCAGTTCTTCTCGCGTGAAGAAAGTCACTATCGGGCTCCCAATGAGATACACATAAGAAATGGCACTCATGTCCTTTGCCAGCAAGTACAGCACATTGGATGGAGAGAAGCTACAGTTGTGCTACATTTCCTAAGAAGAGTTGAATTAATATGGCCATGTGTTTAGGATGCATCGTTCTTTTCTACTGAGGAAGTTCATTGCTCTGGAAACATCAGAAACACATTGGAGTAGAAGAGTACTGTTTGCTCAAATGCAGAGTATGTTTCTTGTTAGGCAATGCAGTGTTGAATTCCCCTTCATAAACGGAGTGCAATCAATCACATGCAATCTCTTTTCCTATGAGCAACAGTTCTTTTCGGGTAAGGAAAGTCACTATTGGATTCCCTTTGAAATACCCAGAAGAAATGGCACTCGCATCTATTCCCAGCAAGTCCAGTGCAATGGATGGAAGAGAAGCTACTGTTGTGCTCAGTTTCTTATGCAGAGCAGAACTAGATATGGCTCTTGTGTGTTTGAAGCCCAGTTCTTTTGTTCTGAGTAAGCTCACTGTTCTGGCTCTAGAGAAACAAAGTAGAATAGAAGAGTGCTCTTTTCTCAAAAGCAGAGTGTGTTTCTCGTTAGGCAACCCAGTGTTGAATTCCCCATCAAAAAAGGAGTTGAATCAAATGCAGTCATGTAACCTATGAGCAACAGTTCCTTTTGGGTAAGGAAAGTCACTATTGGGCCCCATTGAGTTACCTAGCGAAAATGGCACTCACACCTGTTCCCAGCAACTACATTGCTCTGGACGGAAGAGAAGCTACTGTTGTGCTCAGTTTCCATAGCAGAGTTGAACTAGATATGGCCCATGTGTGTAGGAAGCACAGTTCTATTGTTCTTAGTAAGCTCACTATTTTGGCTCTATAGGAAACACAATAGAGTAGAAGAGTGCTCTTTTCTCAAAAGCAGAGTGGGTTTCTTGTTAGGCAACCCAGTGTTGAATTCAGCTTCATGAACAGAGTTGAATTACATGCAGTCTCTTATCCTAAGAGCAACAGTTCTTTATGAGTAAGGAGAGTCACTACTGTGCTCCCTTTGAGATACACAGTGAAAGTGGCACTCCTGTTGTTCACAGCAAATACAGTGCATATAATGGAAGAGAAGCTACTGTTGTGCTCAGTTTCCTAAGCAGAGTTGAACTAGACATTGTCCGTGTGTTGGAAGCACAGTTCTTTTGTTCTGAGAAATCTCAGTGTTCTGGCTCTATAGGAAACACAGTTAAGTAGAAGAGTGCTATTTTCTTAAAAGCCACTAGAGTTTCTTGTAAGAGAACTCTATGTTATCTTCCCTTTAACAAACGGAGCTGAATCACATGCTGTCTCTTTTCCTACCATCAACAGTTTTTTTCGGGTACGGAAATTCACTATTGGGCTCCCATTGAAATTCACAGTACAAATAGTACCAGCATCTGTTCCCAGCATGCACAGTGCATTGGAAGTTAGAGAAGCTACAGTTCCTCTGAGTTTCTTAAGCAAAGTTGAACAAGATATGCTCCTTTGTATAGGAAGCACAGTTCTTTTGTTCTGAGTAAGCTCACTTTCTGCCTCTATAGGGAACACAGTAGAGTAGAAGAGTGCTCTTTACTAAAGAGCAGAGTGTGTTTCTCATTAGGCAACCCAGTGTTGAATTCCCCTTCATAAACAGAGTTGAATCACATGCAGTCTCCTATCATATGAGCAACACTACTTTTCGGGTAAGGAAAGTCACTATTGTGCTCCCATGGAGATACACAGTGGAAATGGTACTCGAGTCTGTTCCAAGCAAGTACAGTGAACTGGATGGAAGAGAAGCTTTTTTCTGCTGTTTCCTGAGAAGAGTTGAACTAGATATGGCCTGTGTGTGTAGGAAGCACAGTACTATTGTTCTGAGTAAGCTTTCTGTTCTGACTGAATAGGAAACACAGAAGAGTATAAGATTGCTCTTTTCTGAAAAGCAGAGTTTGTTTTTCATTAAGCAACTCAGTGGTGAATTCCCCTTTTTAAAGGGAGTTGAAACACATGCAGTCTCTTATCCTAAAAGCAACAGTTCTTTTCGTGTAAGGAAAGTCACTATTGGGCTCCCATTGAGATACTCAGAAAATGGCACTCGCGTCTGCTAATCGCAAATACAGTGCATTGGATAGAAGAGAAGCTAGTGCTGTCCTCAGTTTCCTAATCAGAGTTGAACTAGATATGGTCTGTATGTTTAGCACCCACAGTTCATTTGTTCTGAGCAAGCTCACTGTTCTGGCTCTATAGGAAACACAGTAGAGTAGAAGAGTCCTCTTTTCTCAAAAGCAGAGTGTGTTTCTCCTTAGAAAACCCAGTTTTGAATTACCCTTCATAAACGGAGTTGAATCACATGGAATCTCTTATCCTACCAGCAACAGTCCTTTTCGCGTAAGTAAAGTCACTATTAGAATCCCATTGAGATACAGAGTTGAAATGGCACTCGTGTCTGTTTCCAGAAGGTAGAGTGCATTGGATGGAATAGATGCTACTGTTGTGCTCAGTATCCTAAGCAGAGTTGAACTAGATATGTCCCATGTGTTTATGAAGCAAAGTTCTTCTGTTCTGGGAAAACTCACTGTTCTGCCTCAATAGGAAACACAGTAGAGTAGAAGAGTGCTCTTTTCTCACAAGCAAAATGTGTTTCTTGTTAGACGACCCAATGTTGAATTCCCCTTCAAAAAAAAAAGTTGAAACACATGCAGTCTCTTATCCTACGAGCAACAGTTCTCTTTGGGTAAGGAAAATCACTATTGGGCTCTTTTTGAGATACACAGGGGAAATGGCATTCGTGTCTGTTCCTAGGAAGTACAGTGCATTAAACAGAAGAGAAGCTACTATTGTGCTCAGTTTCGTAAGCAGAGTTGAACTATGTATGGACCGTGTGTGTAGGAAGCACAGTTCTATTGTTCTGAGTAGTCTCACTGTTCTGGCTGTAGAGGAAAAACACTGGAGTAGAAGAGTATTCTTTTGTCAAAAGCAGAATGTTTTTCTCATTAGGCAACCCAGTGTTGAATTTTCCTTCAAAAAAGGAGTTGAATCACATGCAGTCTCTTATCCTATGAGCAACAGTTGTTTTTGGGTAAGGAAGTCACTTTTGGGCTCCCATTGCCATACACAGTGGAAATGGCACTTGTGTCTGTTTCCAGCTAGTACAGTGCATTGGATGGAGGAGAAGCTACTATTGTGCTCAGCATCCTAAGTAGAGTTGAACTAGATATGGCCTGTGTGTGTAAGAAGGACAGTTCTTTTGTTCTAAGTAAGCTCAGTGTTCTACTCTACTGTGTTTCCTAAACAGCCAGAAGAGTGCTCTTTCCTCAAAAGTAGAATGTGTTTCTCCTTAAGCACCTGGTGTTGAATTCCCCTTCATAAAGCGAGTTGTGCTGTGGGATGTTCTGTATGTCAAATGTGTTGCTGATTGGTCAATAAATAAAACACTGATGGGCCATTGGCTATGCAGGAGGAAGTATAGGCGGGACAAAGAGGAGAATAAAGCTGGGAAGTAGAAGGCTGAATCAGAGACACTGACAGCTGCCACAATGACAAACAGCATGTGAAGATGCCGGTAAGTCACTAGCCACGTGGCAAGGTATAGATTTAAAGAGATGGGTTAATTTGAGCTGTAGGAACAGTTAGCAAGAAGCCTGCCATGGCCATACAGTTTGTAACCAATATACGTCTCTGTGTTTACTTGGTTGGGTCTGAGTGGCTGTGGGACTAGCAGGTGAGAGAGATTTGTTCTGACTGTGGGTCAGGCAGGAAAACTCTAGCTACAGAGTTGTATCACATGCAGTCTCTTATCATAGGAGCCACAGTTCTTTTCGGTTAAGGAAAGTCACTATTGGGCTCCAATTGACATACACAGTGGAAAAGGCACTCGCATCTGTTCCCAGCAAGTACATTGCATTGGATGGAAGAAAAGCTAGTGTTGTGCTCAGGTTCCTAAGCAGAGTTGAACTAGATATGGCCCGTGTGTGTGTAGTAAGCACAGTTCTTTTGTTCTGAGTAAGTTCACTGTTCTGTCTGTTGAGGAAACACAGTGGAGTAGAAGATTGCTCCTTTCTCAAAATCAGAGTGTGTTTCTCATAAGGCAATCTAGGGTTCAATTCCCCTTTATAAACAGAGTTGAATCACATGCAGTCTCTGGTCCTATGATCAAATTTTTTTTGAATAAGGAAAGACCATTGGGCTCCCATTGGGATGGATAGACAGTGGAAATGGCACTTGCGTCTGTTCAGAGCACGTAAAGTGCATTGGATGGAAGAGAGTTATTTGTGCTCAGTTTCTAAGCAGATTTGAACTACATATGACCTGTGTACGTAGGAAGCACAGTTCATTTGTTCTGATTAAGCTCACTGTTCTGACGCTATAGGAAACACAGTAGAGTAGAAGAGTGCTCTTTTCTCAAAAGCAGAGTGTGTTTCTCATTATTCAACCCAGTGTTGAATTCCCCTTCAAAAAAGAGTTGAATCACATGCAGTATCTTATCCTATGAGCAACAGTTCTTTTCGGTTAAGGAAAGTCACTATTGGGCTCCCTTTGAGATACACAGTATAATTGGCACTCGCGTCTGTTCCCAGCAAGTACAGCATATTGTATGGAATAGAAACTACAGTTTTGCTAAGTTTCCTAAGCAGAGTTGAAGTTGATATGGCCCATGGTTACGAAGCCCAGTTCTTTTGTTCTTAGTAAGCTCATGTTCTGCCTCAATGGGACACAGTAGAATAGAAGAGTGCTCTTTTCTTAAGAGCAGAGTATGTTTCTCGTTAGCCAATCCAGTGTTGAATTCCTCTTCATAAAACTAATGGAATCTTATGCAGTCTCCTATCCTACTAGCAACAGTTCTTTTTGGGTTAGGAAAGTCACTATTGCACTCCCTTTGAGACACAGTAGAAATGTCACTAGTGTCTGTTCCCAGAAAGTACAGTGCATTGAATGGAAGAGAAACTACTGCTGTCCTCAGTTTCCTAAGCAGAGTTGAACTAGATATGGCCCGTGTGTTTAGGAAGCACAGTTCTTTTGTTCTGAGCAAGCTCACTGTTTTGGCTTTATAGGAAACACAGTAGAGTAGAACAATGCTCCTTTCTCAAAAGCAGAGTGTGTTCCTCATTAGGCAACCTAGTATTGAATTCCCCTTCATAAACAGGGTTGAATCACATGCAGTCTCTTATGTTATGAGCACCAGTTCTTCTCGCGTGAAGAAAGTCACTATCGGGCTTCCATTGAGATACACATAAGAAATGGCACTCGTGTCCTTTGCCAGCAAGTACAGCACATTGGGTGGAGAGAAGCTACAGTTGTGCTACATTTCCTAAGAAGAGTTGAATTAATATGGCCATGTGTTTAGGATGCACTGTTCTTTTCTACTGAGGAAGTTCATTGCTCTGGAAACATCAGAAACACATTCCGATACACACGAGTTATACCTAGTTCAACTCTGCTTACAAAAATGAGAAGACCCATAGATTACATTACATCCAATGAACTGTAGTTGTTGTGATCAGACACGGGCGTGATTAACTATGTATGTCAATGGGAACCCAATAGTTACTTTCCTAACAGGAAAAGAACTCTTATTCTTAGGACAACTTTTTGAAATTAGACTAAGGAATATTAACTCTTCCCCCTTTCTTTATAATTTAACAAAATCTCAAGCCTAGTTAGAAAACCCAAACTTTTCAATTTAAACAGTTCCATTTGTAACACAAAACCAGTTCTGTATGTAATTCCATTTTTACATAAACAGTTCCACAAAACAATTGCATTCTTAACATGGAATACATGAATAACCAGCATATACGCATACACAAAACTGTATCTTGATTCTAGGTAGAAATAATAAATTTCTTAATTTAAACAGTTCCATTTTTTTTTTTTTTTTTGGTTTTTCGAGACAGGGTTTCTCTGTGTAGCTTTGCGCCTTTCCTGGGACTCACTTGGTAGCCCAGGCTGGCCTAGAACTCACAGAGATCCGCCTGGCTCTGCCTCCCGAGGGCTGGGATTAAAGGCGTGCGCCACCACCGCCCGGCTAAACAGTTCCATTTTTAACCCAATTCCAGAAAACAGTTCCTAGGTCATTACTATAAGTAAACTCAAAATTGTCCCATTGCAATGAAATCTCTACTATTCATTTCATTTCTTAAGTCCCAAAATTCAAATGATAAATTCTGCAGTGTCGCCAGTCCCCCTGCAGCTTCCTGGGCTCTGCTAGTCGCCGGTCCCCAGCAGCTTCCTGGGCTCTGCTAGTCCCCAATCCACCTGCAGCGTCCTGGGCTCTGCTAGTCCCCTGTCCCCCCCGCAGCGTCCTGGGCTCTGCTAGTCCCTGGTCCCCCCGCAGCGTCCTGGGCTCTGCTAGTCCCCAGTCTCCCTGGAGAGTCCTGGGCTCTGCTAGTCCCTGGTCTCCCATGCAGCGTCCTGGGCTCTGCTAGTCCCAAATCCCCCAGCTGCGTCCTGGGCTCTGCTAGTCCCTGGTCTCCCCGCAGCGTCCCGGGCTCTGCAAGTCCCCTGTCCCCCTGCAGTGTCGCCGGTCCCCCTGCAGCTTCCTGGGCTCTGCTAGTCCCTGGTCTCCTGGCAGCTTCCTGTGCTCTGCCAGTCCCCGATCCCCCCGCAGCGTCCTGGGCTCTGCTAGTCCCCGGTCTCCCCGCAGCATCCAGGGCCCTGTTAGCCCCCGGCTCCCCTGCAGCTTCCTGGGCTCTGCAAGTCCCCTGTCCCCCTGCAGTGTCGCCGGTCCCCCTGCAGCGTCCTGGGCTCTGCTAGTCCCCGGTCTCCCCGCAGCATCCAGGGCCCTGTTAGCCCCCGGCTCCCCTGCAGCTTCCTGGGCTCTGCAAGTTCCCTGTCCCCCTGCAGTGTCGCAGGTCCCCCTGCAGCTTCCTGGGCTCTGCTAGTCCCTGGTCCCCCCGCAGCTTCCTGGGCTCTGCTAGTCCCTGGTCTCCTGGCAGCTTCCTGTGCTCTGCCAGTCCCCGATCCCCCTGCAGCGTCCTGGGCTCTGCTAGTCCCAAGTCCCCCCGCAGCGTCCCTGGTCCGCCGCAGCGTCCTGGGCTCTGCTAGTCCCCGGTCTCCCCGCAGCATCCAGGGCCCTGTTAGCCCCCGGCTCCCCTGCAGCGTCCTGGACTCTGCAAGTCCCCTGTCCCCCTGCAGTGTCGCCGGTCCCCATGCAGCTTCCTGGGCTCTGCCAGTCGATGGTCTCCCCTGCAGCGTCCTGGGCTCTGCTAGACCCCGGCCCCCCCGCAGCGTCCTGGGCTCTGCTAGTCCCAGGTCTCCCCCCAGCGTCCTGGGCTCTGCCAGTCCCGGGTCCCCTTGCAGCGTCCTGGGCTCGCTAGTCCCCGGTCCCCCCGCAGCGTCCCTGGTCCCCCGCAGCATCCTGGGCTCTGCTAGTCCCCGGTCGCCCCCGCAGCGTCCTGGGCTCTGCTAGTCCCTGGTCCCCCTGCAGCGTCCTGGGCTCTGCTAGTCCCCTGTCCCCCGCTCAGCTTCCTGTGCTCTGCCAGTCCCCGATCCCCCCGCAGCGTCCTGGGCTCTGCTAGTCCCCGGTCCCCCGCAGCGTCCTGGGCTCTGCCAGTCCCAGGTTCCCACTCAGCTTCCTGGGCTCTGCTAGTCCCTGGTTTCCCCCGCAGCTTCCCTGGTCCTCAGGCACCGTCCTGGGATCTGCCAGTCCCCGGTGCCCCCGCAGCGTCCTGGGCTCTGCTAGCCCCCGGCTCCCCCGCAGCATCCTGGGCTCTGCTAGTCCCCCGTCCACCTGCAGCGTCGCCGGTCCCCCTTAGCTTCCTGGGCTCTGCTAGTCCCCAGTACCCCCGCAGCGTCCTGGGCTCTGCCAGTCGCCGGGCCCCCCCCACCCCCCCGCAGCATCCTGGGCTCTGCCATTCCCGTCTCCAGGGAGCGTCCTGGGCTCTGCCAGTCCCTGGTCCCCCCGCAGCGTCCTGGGCTCTGCTAGTCCCCGGTCCCCCCCAGCGTCCCCGGTCCCCGCTGCAGCTTCCTGGGCTCTGCTAGTCCCCGGTCCCCCGCAGCGTCCTGGGCTCTGCCAGTCCCGGGTCCCCTGGCAATGTCCTGGGCTCTGCTAGTCCCTGGTCCCCCTGCAGCGTCGCCAGTCCCCCTGTAGCTTCCTGGGCTCTGCTAGTTTCCGGGACCCCCGCAGCGTCTTGGGCTCTGCCAGTCCCCTGTTCCCCTGCAGTGTCGCTGGGCTCTGCTAGTCGCCGGTCTCCCTGCAGCGTCCTGGGCTCTGCCAGTCATGGGTCCCCTCGCAGCATCCTGGGCTCTGCTAGTCCCCGGTACCCCGCAGCTTCCTGGGCTCTGCCAGTCCCAGGTTCCCCCGCAATGTCACCGGTCCCCCCCCAGCGTCCTGGGCCCTGCTAGCCCCTGGTTCCCCGGCAGCGTCGCCGGTGCCCCTGCAGCATCCCGGGCTCTGCTAGCCCCCGATTCCCCGCAGCGTCCTGGGCTCTGCCAGTAACCAGTCCCCCCGCAGCGTCCTGGACTCGCTAGTCCCCGGTCGCCCCGCAGCGTCCCCTGTACCCCCACAGCGTCCTGGGCTCTGCCATTCCCGGTCCCCCCGGAGTGTCCTGGGCTCTGCCAGTCCCCGGTCCCCGCAGCGTCCTGAGCTCTGCTAGTCCCCGGTTCCCCCGCAGCGTCCCCATTCCCCCCCGGAGCGTCCTGGGCTCTGCCAGTCCCTGGTCCCATTGCAGCGTCCTGGGCTCTGCTAGTCCCTGGTCCCCCCGCAGCTTCCTGGGCTCTGCTAGTCCCCAGTCCCCCTGCAGCATCGCCGGTCCCCCCGTAGCTTCCTGGGCTCTGCTAGTCCCTGGTCTCCCAGCAACGCCCTGGGCTCTGCCAGTCCCTGGTCTCCCAGCAACGCCCTGGGCTCTGCCAGTCCCGGGTCCCCTTGCAGCGTCCTGGGCTCCCTAGTCCCCAGTCCCCCCGCAGCGTCCCTGGTCCCCCCGCAGTGTCCTGGACTCTGCTAGTCCCCGGTCCCCCCCCTCCGCAGCGTCCTGGGCTCTGCTAGTCCCCGGTCCCCCCCGCAGCGTCCTGGGCTCTGCTAGTCCCCTGTCCCCCCCCAGCGTCCTGGCCTCCTAGTCCCCGGTCCCACCGCAGCGTCCTGGGCTCTGCTAGTCCCCGGTACCCCCGCAGCATCCTGGGCTCTGCCATTCCCCAGTTCCCCCGCAACGTCACCGGTACCCCCCCCCCAGGGTCCTGGGCCCTGCTAGCCCCCGGTTCCCCGGCAGCGTCGCAGATGCCCCCGCAGCATCCAGGGCCCTGTTAGCCCCCGGCTCCCCTGCAGCGTCCTGGGCTCTGCAAGTCCCCTGTCCCCCTGCAGTGTCGCCAGTCCCCATGCAGCTTCCTGGGCTCTGCCAGTCGATGGTCTCCCCTGCAGCGTCCTGGGCTCTGCTAGCCCCCGGCCCCCCCGCAGCGTCCTGGGCTCTGCTAGTCCCAGGTCTCCCCGCAGCGTCCTGGGCTCTGCCAGTCCCGGGTCCCCTTGCAGCGTCCTGGGCTCGCTAGTCCCTGGTCCCCCCGCAGCGTCCATGGTCCCCCCGCAGCATCCTGGGCTCTGCTAGTCCCCGGTCCCCCCCGCAGCGTCCTGGGCTCTGCTAGACCCTGGTCCCCCTGCAGCGTCCTGGGCTCTGCTAGTCCCCTGTCCCCCCCGCAGCTTCCTGTGCTCTGCCAGTCCCCGATCCCCCCGCAGCGTCCTGGGCTCTGCTAGTCCCAGGTCTCCCCTCAGCGTCCTGGGCTCTGCCAGTCCCTGGTCCCCTAGCAGCGTCCTGGGCTCGCTAGTCCCCTGTTCCCCCGCAGCGTCCCCGGTACCCCCGCAGGGTCCTGGGCTCTGCAAGTCCCCTATCCCCCTGTAGTGTCGCCGGTCCCCCTGCAGCTTCCTGGGCTCTGCTAGTCCCTGGTCCCCCCGCAGTTTCCTGGGCTCTGCCAGTCCCCGATCCCCCCGCAGAGTCCTGGGCTCTGCTAGTCCCGGTCTCCCCGCAGCGTCCTGGGCTCTGCCAGTCCTGGGTCCCCTTGCAGCGTCCTGGGCTCTGCTAGTCCCCGGTCTCCCCGCAGCATCCAGGGCCCTGTTAGCCCCCGGCTCCCCTGCAGCGTCCTGGGCTCTGCAAGTCCCCTGTCCCCCTGCAGTGTCGCAGGTCCCCCTGCAGCTTCCTGGGCTCTGCTAGTCCCTGGTCCCCCCGCAGCTTCCTGGGCTCTGCCAGTCCCCAATCCCTCCGCAGCTTCCTGGGCTTGCTAGTCCCCGGTTTCCCCCGCAGCTTCCCTGGTCCTCAGGCACCGTCCTGGGCTCTGCCAGTACCCCGGTCCCCCCGGAGCGTCCTGGGCTCTGCCAGTCCAGGGTCCCCTTGCAGCGTCCTGGGCTCGCTAGTCCCCGGTCCCACCGAAGCGTCCCTGGTCCCCCCGCAGCGTCCTGGGCTCTGCTAGTCCCCGGTCCCCCCCCACAGCGTCCTGGGCTCTGCTAGTCCCTGGTCCCCCTGCAGCGTCCTGGGCTCTGCTAGTCCTCAGTCCCCCCGCAGCGCCCTGGGCTCTGCTAGTCCCAAGTCCCCCCGCAGCGTCCTGGGCTCTGCTAGCCCCCGGCTCCCCCGCAGCGTCCTGGGCTCTGCTAGTCCCTGGTCCCCCCGCAGCGTCCTGGGCTCTGCTAGTCCCCTGTCCCCCTGCAGCATCGCCAGTCACCCTGCAGCTTCCTGGGCACTGCTAGTCCCTGGTCCCCCTGCAGCGTCGCCGGTCCCACTGTAGCTTCCTGGGCTCTGCTAGTCCCAGGTACCCCGGCAGCATCCTGGGCTCTGCCAGTCCCCGATCCCCCCGCAGCGTCCTGGGCTCTGCTAGTCCCTGGCTCCCCTGCAGCGTCCTGGGCTCTGCAAGTCCCCTGTCCCCCTGCAGTGTCGCCGGTCCCCCTGCAGCTTCCTGGGCTCTGCTAGTCCCCGGTCCCCCCGCAGCTTCCTGGGCTCTGCCAGTCCCTGATCCCCCCGCAGCGTCCTGGGCTCTGATAGTCCCCGGTCTCCCTGCAGCATCCTGGGCTCTGCCAGTCCCGGGTCCCCTTGCAGCGTCCTGGGCTCGCTAGTCCCTGGTCCCCTGAGCTTCCTGGGCTCTGCTAGTCCCCTGTCCCCCCGCAGCGATCTGGGCTCTGCTAGTCCCTGGTCCCCCTGCAGCGTCCTGGGCTCTGCTAGTCCCCTGTCCCCCCCGCAGCGTCCTGGGCTCTGCTAGTCCCCGGTCCCCCCCCGCAGCCTCCTGGGCTCTGCTAGTCCCAAGTCCCCCAGCAGCGTCCTGGGCTCGCTAGTCCCAGGCCACCCCTCAGTGTCCCCGGTCCCCCCCCGCATCGTCCTGGGCTCTGCTAGTCCCTGGCTCCCCCGCAGCGTCCTGGGCTCTGCTAGTCCCTGGTCCCCCTGCAGCGTCCTGGGCTCTGCTAGTCCCCTGTCCCCCCCTCAGCTTCCTGTGCTCTGCCAGTCCCCGATCCCCCCGCAGCGTCCTGGGCTCTGCTAGTCGCCGGTCTCCCCGCAGCGTCCTGGGCTCTGCCAGTGATGGGTCCCCTCGCAGCATCCTGGGCTCTGCTAGTCCCCGGTACCCCGCAGCTTCCTGGGCTCTGCCAGTCCCAGGTTCCCCCGCAATGTCACCGGTCCCCCCCCAGCGTCCTGGGCCCTGCTAGCCCCCTTTTCCCCGGCAGCGTCGCCTGTGCCCCTGCAGCATCCCGGGCTCTGCTAGCCCCCGATTCCCCGCAGCGTCCTGGGCTCTGCCAGTAACCAGTCCCCCCGCAGCGTCCTGGACTCGCTAGTCCCCGGTCGCCCCGCAGCGTCCCCTGTACCCCCACAGCGTCCTGGGCTCTGCCATTCCCGGTCCCCCGGAGTGTCCTGGGCTCTGCCAGTCCCCGGTCCCCGCAGCGTTCTGAGCTCTGCTAGTCCCCGGTTCCCCCGCAGCGTCCCCATTCCCCCCCGGAGCGTCCTGGGCTCTGCCAGTCCCTGGTCCCATTGCAGCGTCCTGGGCTCTGCTAGTCCCTGGTCCCCCCGCAGCTTCCTGGGCTCTGCTAGTCCCCAGTCCCCCTGCAGCATCGCCGGTCCCCCCGTAGCTTCCTGGGCTCTGCTAGTCCCTGGTCTCCCAGCAAAGTCCTGGGCTCTGCCAGTCCCGGGTCCCCTTGCAGCGTCCTGGGCTCCCTAGTCCCCAGTCCCCCCGCAGCGTCCCTGGTCCCCCCGCAGCGTCCTGGACTCTGCTAGTCCCCGGTCCCCCCCTCCGCAGCGTCCTGGGCTCTGCTAGTCCCCGGTCCCCCCCCGCAGCGTCCTGGGCTCTGCTAGTCCCCTGTCCCCCCACAGCGTCCTGGCCTCCTAGTCCCCGGTCCCACCGCAGCGTCCTGGGCTCTGCTAGTCCCCGGTACCCCCGCAGCATCCTGGGCTCTGCCATTCCCCAGTTCCCCCGCAACGTCACCGGTACCCCCCCCCAGGGTCCTGGGCCCTGCTAGCCCCCGGTTCCCCGGCAGCGTCGCAGAAGCCCCTGCAGCATCCAGGGCCCTGTTAGCTCCCGGCTCCCCTGCAGCGTCCTGGGCTCTGCAAGTCCCCTGTCCCCCTGCAGTGTCGCCGGTCCCCATGCAGCTTCCTGGGCTCTGCCAGTCGATGGTCTCCCCTGCAGCATCCTGGGCTCTGCTAGCCCCCGGCCCCCCCGCAGCGTGCTGGGCTCTGCTAGTCCCAGGTCTCCCCGCAGCATCCTGGGCTTTGCCAGTCCCGGGTCCCCTTGCAGCGTCCTGGGCTCGCTAGTCCCTGGTCCCCCCGCAGCGTCCCTGGTCCCCCGCAGCATCCTGGGCTCTGCTAGTCCCCGGTCCCCCCCCCCCCCCGCAGCGTCCTGGGCTCTGCTAGTCCCTGGTCCCCCTGCAGCGTCCTGGGCTCTGCTAGTCCCCTGTCCCCCGCTCAGCTTCCTGTGCTCTGCCAGTCCCCGATCCCCCCGCAGCGTCCTGGGCTCTGCTAGTCCCAGGACTCCCCTCAGCGTCCTGGGCTCTGCCAGTCCCTGGTCCCCTAGCAGCTTCCTGGGCTCGCTAGTCCGCTGTTCCCCCGCAGCGTCCCCGGTACCCCCGCAGGGTCCTGGGCTCTGCAAGTCCCCTATCCCCCTGTAGTGTCGCCGGTCCCCCTGCAGCTTCCTGGGCTCTGCTAGTCCCCGGTCCCCCCGCAGCTTCCTGGGCTCTGCCAGTCCCCGATCCCCCCGCAGAGTCCTGGGCTCTGCTAGTCCCGGTCTCCCCGCAGCGTCCTGGGCTCTGCCAGTCCTGGATCCCCTTGCAGCGTCCTGGGCTCTGCTAGTCCCCCGGTCTCCCCGCAGCATCCAGGGCCCTGTTAGCCCCCGGCTCCCCTGCAGCGTCCTGGGCTCTGCAAGTCCCCTATCCCCCTGCAGTGTCGAAGGTCCCCCCTGCAGCTTCCTGGCCTCTGCTAGTCCCCTGGTCCCCCCGCAGCTTCCTGGGCTCTGCCAGTCCCCAATCCCTCCGCAGCTTCCTGGGCTCTGCCAGTCCCCGGTCCCCCCGCAGCTTCCTGGGCTCTGCTAGTCCCCGATCCCCCTGCAGCGTCCTGGGCTCTGATAGTCCCCGGTCTCCCTGCAGCATCCTGGGCTCTGCCAGTCCCAGGTCCCCTTGCAGCGTCCTGGGCTCTCTAGTCCCTGGTCCCCTGAGCTTCCTGGGCTCTGCTAGTCCCCTGTCCCCCCTGCAGCGTCCTGGGCTCTGCTAGTCCCTGGTCCCCCCTGCAGCGTCCTGGGCTCTGCTAGTCCCTGTCCCCCCCGCAGCGTCCTGGGCTCTGCTAGTCCCCAGTCCCCCCCCCCTGCAGCCTCCTGGGATCTGCTAGTCCCAAGTCCCCCAGCAGCGTCCTGGGCTCGCTAGTCCCAGGCCACCCCTCAGTGTCCCCGGTCCCCCTGCATCGTCCTGGGCTCTGCTAGTCCCTGGCTCCCCTGCAGCGTCCTGGGCTCTGCTAGTCCCTGGTCCCCCCGCAGCGTCCTGGACTCTGCTAGTCCCTGGTCTCCCTGCAGCGTCCTGGGGTCTGCCAGTCCCGGGTCCCCTTGCAGCGTCCTGGGCTCGCTAGTCCCCGCTACCCCTGAAGCGTCCCTGGTCCCCCCACAGCGTCCTGGGCTCTGCTAGTCCCCGGTCCCCCCCCCCCGCAGCGTCCTGGGCTCTGCTAGTCCCTGGTCCCCCTGCAGCGTCCTGGGCTCTGCTAGTCCCCAGTCCCCCCTGCAGCGTCCTGGGCTCTGCTAGTCCCAAGTCCCCCAGCTGTGTCCTGGGATCGCTAGTCCCTGGTCCCCCCGCAGCATCCAGGGCCCTGTTAGCGCCCGGCTCCCCTGCAGCATCCTGGGCTCTGCAAGTCCCCTGTCCCCCTGCAGTGTCGCCGGTCCCCCTGCAGCTTCCTGGGCTCTGCCAGTCGATGGTCTCCCCTGCAGCGTCCTGGGCTCTGCTAGCCCCCGGCGCCCCTGCAGCGTCCTGGGCTCTGCTAGTCCCCGGTCTCCCCGCAGCGTCCTGGGCTCTGCCAGTCCCGGGTCCCCTTGCAGCGTCCTGGGCTCGCTAGTCCCCGGTCCCCCGCAGCGTCCCTGGTCCCCCCGCAGCGTCCGTGGTCCCCCCGCAGCATCCTGGACTCTGCTAGTCCCCGGTCGCCCCCGCAGCGTGCTGGGCTCTGCTAGTCCCTGGTCCCCCTGCAGCGTCCTGGGCTCTGCTAGTCCCCTGTCCCCCCCTCAGCTTCCTGTGCTCTGGCAGTCCCCGATCCCCCCGCAGCGTCCTGGGCTCTGCTAGTCCCCGGTCTCCCCTCAGCGTCCTGGGCTCTGCCAGTCCCTGGTCCCCTAGCAGCGTCCTGGGCTCGCTAGTCCCCTGTTCCCCCGCAGCGTCCCCGGTACCCCCGCAGCTTCCTGGGCTCTGCCAGTCGCCGGTCCCCCCCCCCCCCCGCAGCATCCTGGGCTCTGCCAGTCCCTGGTCTCCATTGAGCGTCCTGGGCTCTGCCAGTCCCTGGTCCTCCCGCAGCGTCCTGGGCTCTGCTAGTCCCAGGTCCCCCTGCAGCGTCCCCGGTCCCCCCGCAGCTTCCTGGGCTCTGCTAGTCCCCGGTCCCCCGCAGCGTCCTGGGCTCTGCCAGTCCCAGGTTCCCACTCAGCGTCCTAGGCTCGCTAGTCCCTGGTTTCCCCCTCAGCTTCCCTGGTCCTCAGGCACCGTCCTGGGCTCTGCCAGTCCCAGGTCCCCCCGGAGCGTCCTGGGATCTGACAGTCCCCGGTCCCCCGCAGCATCCCGGGCTCTGCTAGCCACCGGCTCCCCTGCAGCGTCCTGGGCTCTGCAAGACCCTGTTCCCCTGCAGAATCGCTGGTCCCCCTGCAGCTTCCTGGGCTCTGCTAGTCCCAGGTCCCCCTGCAGCTTCCTGGGCTCTGCCAGTCCCAGGTCCCCCTGCAGCGTCCAGTGCTCTGCTAGTCCCGGGTCTCCCCGCAGCGTCCTGGGCTCGGTAGTCCCCGTCCCCCCGCAGCGTCCCCGGTGCCCCCGCAGCGTCCTGGGCTCTGCTAGCCCCCGGCTCCCCCGCAGCGTCCTGGGCTCTGCTAGTCCCCCTTCTGCCTGCAGCGTCGCCGGTCCCCCCGTAGCTTCCTGGGCTCTGCTAGTCCCCTGTTCCCCCGCAGCGTCCCCGGTACCCCCGCAGGGTCCTGGGCTCTGCAAGTCCCCTATACCCCTGTAGTGTCGCCGGTCCCCCTGCAGCTTCCTGGGCTCTGCTAGTCCCCGGTCCCCCAGCAGTGTCCTGGGCCCAGCTAGTCGCAGGTCACCCCTCAGCGTCCTGGGGTCTGCTAGTCCCCAGTCTCCCCGCAGCGTCCTGGGCTCTGCCAGTCCCCGGTCCCCCCACAGCGTTCCCGATCCCCCCGCAGCGTCCTGGGCTCTGCCAGTCCCCAAAACCCCCGCAGCGTCCCTGCTACCCCCACAGCGTCGCCGGTCCCCTGTAGCTTCCTGGGCTCTGCTAGTCTCCGGTACCCCTGCAGCGTCCTGGGCTCTGCCAGTCGCTGGTCCCCCCCCCCCCCCGCAGCGTCCTGGGCTCTGCCAGTCCCCGGTCTCCACGGAGCGACCTGGGCTCTGCCAGTCCCTGGTCCCCCCGCAGCGTCCTGGCCTCTGCTAGTCCCTGGACCCCCGAAGCGTCCCTGGTCCCCCCCGCAGCTTCCTGGGCTCTGCCAGTCCCCGGGCCCCCCGCAGCGTCCCCTGTCCCCCCCCCCCGCAGCGTCCTGGGCTCTGCCAGTCCCCGGTCCCCCGCTGCGTCCTGGGCTCTGCTAGTCCCTGGTCCCCCCCAGCGTCCTGGGCCTGGCTAGTCCCTGGTCCACTCCCCCCCCCCCGCAGCGTCCTGCGCTCTGCTAGCACCTGGCTCCCCTGCAGCGTCATGGGCTCTTCTAGTCCCTGGTCCCCCAGCAGCTTCCTGGGCTCTGCCAGTCCCCGGTTCCCCCGCAACGTCATCGGTCCCCCCCCAGCGTCCTGGGCCCTGCTAGCCCCGGGTTCCCCGGCAGCGTCGCAGGTGCCCCCGCAGCATCCCGGGCTCTGCTACCCCCGGCTCCCCTGCAGCGTCCTGGGCTCTGCAAGTCCCCTGTTCCCCTGCAGAATCGCTGGTCCCCCTGCAGCTTCCTGGGCTCTGCTAGTCCCCGGTCCCCCCGCAGCTTCCTGGGCTCTGCCAGTCCCCGATCCCCCTGCAGCGTCCTGTGCTCTGCTAGTCCCTGGTCCCCCCGCAGCATCCTGGACTCTGCTAGTCCCCGGTCTCCCCGCAGCGTCCTGGGCTCTGCCAGTCCCCGATCCCCCTGCAGCGTCCTGGACTCTGCTAGTCCCCGGTCTCCCCGCAGCGTCCTGGGCTCTGCCAGTCCCGGGTCCCCTTGCAGCTTCCTGGGCTCTGCTAGTCCCCGGTCCCCCCTGCAGCGTCCTGGGCTCTGCTAGTCCCCTGTCCCCCCCGCAGCTTCCTGTGCTCTGCCAGTCCCCGATCCCCCCACAGCGTCCTGGGCTCTGCTAGTCCCCGGTCTCCCCTCAGCGTCCTGGGCTCTGCCAGTCCCTGGTCCCCTAGCAGCGTCCTGGGCTCGCTAGTCCCCTGTTCCCCAGCAGCGTCCCCGGTACCCCCGCAGGGTCCTGGGCTCTGCAAGTCCCCTATCCCCCTGTAGTGTCGCCGGTCCCCCTGCAGCTTCCTGGGCTCTGCTAGTCCCTGGACCCCCGAAGCGTCCCTGGTCCCCCCCGCAGCTTCCTGGGCTCTGCTAGTCCCCTGTCCCCCATAGCTTCCTGGGCTCTGCTAGTCCCCGATACCCCGGCAGCATCCTGGGCTCTGCCAGTCGCCGGTCCCCCCCGCAGCGTCCTGGGCTCGCTAGTCCCCGGTCCCCCGCAGCGTCCCTGGTCCCCCCGCAGCATCCTGGGCTCTGCTAGTCCCCGGTCGCCCCCGCAGCGTGCTGGGCTCTGCTAGTCCCTGGTCCCCCTGCAGCGTCCTGGGCTCTGCCATTCCCCAGTTCCCCCGCAACGTCACCGGTACCCCCCCCCAGGGTCCTGGGCCCTGCTAGCCCCCGGTTCCCCGGCAGCGTCGCAGATGCCCCCGCAGCATCCAGGGCCCTGTTAGCCCCCGGCTCCCCTGCAGCGTCCTGGGCTCTGCAAGTCCCCTGTCCCCCTGCAGTGTCGCCAGTCCCCATGCAGCTTCCTGGGCTCTGCCAGTCGATGGTCTCCCCTGCAGCGTCCTGGGCTCTGCTAGCCCCCGGCCCCCCCGCAGCGTCCTGGGCTCTGCTAGTCCCAGGTCTCCCCGCAGCGTCCTGGGCTCTGCCAGTCCCGGGTCCCCTTGCAGCGTCCTGGGCTCGCTAGTCCCTGGTCCCCCCGCAGCGTCCGTGGTCCCCCCGCAGCATCCTGGGCTCTGCTAGTCCCCGGTCCCCCCCGCAGCGTCCTGGGCTCTGCTAGACCCTGGTCCCCCTGCAGCGTCCTGGGCTCTGCTAGTCCCCTGTCCCCCCCGCAGCTTCCTGTGCTCTGCCAGTCCCCGATCCCCCCGCAGCGTCCTGGGCTCTGCTAGTCCCAGGTCTCCCCTCAGCGTCCTGGGCTCTGCCAGTCCCTGGTCCCCTAGCAGCGTCCTGGGCTCGCTAGTCCCCTGTTCCCCCGCAGCGTCCCCGGTACCCCCCCGGGTCCTGGGCTCTGCCAGTCGCCGGTCCCCCCCACCCCCGCAGCATCCTGGGCTCTGCCAGTCCCTGGTCTCCAGGGAGCGTCCTGGGCTCTGCCAGTCCCTGGTCCTCCCGCAGCGTCCTGGGCTCTGCTAGTCCCAGGTCCCCCTGCAGCGTCCCCGGTCCCCCCGCAGCTTCCTGGGCTCTGCTAGTCCCAGGTCCCCCGCAGCGTCCTGGGCTCTGCCAGTCCCAGGTTCCCACTCAGCGTCCTAGGCTCGCTAGTCCCTGGTTTCCCCCGCAGCTTCCCTGGTCCTCAGGCACCGTCCTGGGCTCTGCCAGTCCCCGGTCCCCCCGGAGCGTCCTGGGATCTGACAGTCCCCGGTCCCCCGCAGCATCCCGGGCTCTGCTAGCCACCGGCTCCCCTGCAGCGTCCTGGGCTCTGCAAGACCCTGTTCCCCTGCAGAATCGCTGGTCCCCCTGCAGCTTCCTGGGCTCTGCTAGTCCCAGGTCCCCCTGCAGCTTCCTGGGCTCTGCCAGTCCCAGGTCCCCCTGCAGCGTCCTGTGCTCTGCTAGTCCCAGGTCTCCCCGCAGCGTCCTGGGCTCTGCCAGTCCCTGGTCCTCCCGCAGCGTCCTGGGCTCTGCTAGTCCCAGGTCCCCCTGCAGCGTCCCCGGTCCCCCCGCAGCTTCCTGGGCTCTGCTAGTCCCAGGTCCCCCGCAGCGTCCTGGGCTCTGCCAGTCCCAGGTTCCCACTCAGCGTCCTAGGCTCGCTAGTCCCTGGTTTCCCCCGCAGCTTCCCTGGTCCTCAGGCACCGTCCTGGGCTCTGCCAGTCCCCGGTCCCCCCGGAGCGTCCTGGGATCTGACAGTCCCCGGTCCCCCGCAGCATCCCGGGCTCTGCTAGCCACCAGCTCCCCTGCAGCGTCCTGGGCTCTGCAAGACCCTGTTCCCCTGCAGAATCGCTGGTCCCCCTGCAGCTTCCTGGGCTCTGCTAGTCCCAGGTCCCCCTGCAGCTTCCTGGGCTCTGCCAGTCCCAGGTCCCCCTGCAGCGTCCTGTGCTCTGCTAGTCCCAGGTCTCCCCGCAGCGTCCTGGGCTCTGCCAGTCCCGGGTCCCCTCGCAGTGTCCTGGGCTCGGTAGTCCCCGTCCCCCCGCAGCGTCCCCGGTGCCCCCGCAGCGTCCTGGGCTCTGCTAGCCCCCGGCTCCCCCGCAGCGTCCTGGGCTCTGCTAGTCCCCCTTCTGCCTGCAGCGTCGCCGGTCCCCCCGTAGCTTCCTGGGCTCTGCTAGTCCCCTGTTCCCCCGCAGCGTCCCCGGTACCCCCGCAGGGTCCTGGGCTCTGCAAGTCCCCTATACCCCTGTAGTGTCGCCGGTCCCCCTGCAGCTTCCTGGGCTCTGCTAGTCCCCGGTCCCCCAGCAGTGTCCTGGGCCCAGCTAGTCGCAGGTCACCCCGCAGCGTCCTGGGGTCTGCTAGTCCCCAGTCTCCCCGCAGCGTCCTGGGCTCTGCCAGTCCCCGGTCCCCCCACAGCGTTCCCGATCCCCCCGCAGTGTCCTGGGCTCTGCCAGTCCCCAAAACCCCCGCAGCGTCCCTGCTACCCCCACAGCGTCGCCGGTCCCCTGTAGCTTCCTGGGCTCTGCTAGTCCCCGGTACCCCTGCAGCGTCCTGGGCTCTGCCAGTCGCCGGTCCCCCCCCCCCCCGCACCGTCCTGGGCTCTGCCAGTCCCCGGTCTCCACGGAGCGACCTGGGCTCTGCCAGTCCCTGGTCCCCCCGCAGCGTCCTGGCCTCTGCTAGTCCCTGGACCCCCGAAGCGTCCCTGGTCCCCCCCGCAGCTTCCTGGGCTCTGCTAGTCCCAGGTCCCCCGGCAGCGTCCTGGGCTCTGCTAGTCCCTGGTCCCCCATAGCTTCCTGGGCTCTGCTAGTCCCCCGGTACCCCGGCAGCATCCTGGGCTCTGCCAGTCCCCGGGCCCCCCGCAGCGTCCCCTGTCCCCCCCCCCCCCCCGCAGCGTCCTGGGCTCTGCCAGTCCCCGGTCCCCCGCTGCGTCCTGGGCTCTGCTAGTCCCTGGTCCCCCCCAGCGTCCTGGGCCTGGCTAGTCCCTGGTCCACTCCCCCCCCCCCCCGCAGCGTCCTGCGCTCTGCTAGCCCCTGGCTCCCCTGCAGCGTCATGGGCTCTTCTAGTCCCTGGTCCCCCAGCAGCTTCCTGGGCTCTGCCAGTCCCCGGTTCCCCCGCAACGTCATCGGTCCCCCCCCAGCGTCCTGGGCCCTGCTAGCCCCGGGTTCCCCGGCAGCGTCGCAGGTGCCCCCGCAGCATCCCGGGCTCTGCTACCCCCGGCTCCCCTGCAGCGTCCTGGGCTCTGCAAGTCCCCTGTTCCCCTGCAGAATCGCTGGTCCCCCTGCAGCTTCCTGGGCTCTGCTAGTCCCCGGTCCCCCCGCAGCTTCCTGGGCTCTGCCAGTCCCCGATCCCCCTGCAGCGTCCTGTGCTCTGCTAGTCCCTGGTCCCCCCGCAGCATCCTGGACTCTGCTAGTCCCCGGTCTCCCCGCAGCGTCCTGGGCTCTGCCAGTCCCCGATCCCCCTGCAGCGTCCTGGACTCTGCTAGTCCCCGGTCTCCCCGCAGCGTCCTGGGCTCTGCCAGTCCCGGGTCCCCTTGCAGCTTCCTGGGCTCTGCTAGTCCCCGGTCCCCCCTGCAGCGTCCTGGGCTCTGCTAGTCCCCTGTCCCCCCCGCAGCTTCCTGTGCTCTGCCAGTCCCCGATCCCCCCACAGCGTCCTGGGCTCTGCTAGTCCCCGGTCTCCCCTCAGCGTCCTGGGCTCTGCCAGTCCCTGGTCCCCTAGCAGCGTCCTGGGCTCGCTAGTCCCCTGTTCCCCAGCAGCGTCCCCGGTACCCCCGCAGGGTCCTGGGCTCTGCAAGTCCCCTATCCCCCTGTAGTGTCGCCGGTCCCCCTGCAGCTTCCTGGGCTCTGCTAGTCCCTGGACCCCCGAAGCGTCCCTGGTCCCCCCCGCAGCTTCCTGGGCTCTGCTAGTCCCCTGTCCCCCATAGCTTCCTGGGCTCTGCTAGTCCCCGATACCCCGGCAGCATCCTGGGCTCTGCCAGTCGCCGGTCCCCCCCGCAGCGTCCTGGGCTCGCTAGTCCCCGGTCCCCCGCAGCGTCCCTGGTCCCCCCGCAGCATCCTGGGCTCTGCTAGTCCCCGGTCGCCCCCGCAGCGTGCTGGGCTCTGCTAGTCCCTGGTCCCCCTGCAGCGTCCTGGGCTCTGCCATTCCCCAGTTCCCCCGCAACGTCACCGGTACCCCCCCCCCCAGGGTCCTGGGCCCTGCTAGCCCCCGGTTCCCCGGCAGCCGTCGCAGATGCCCCCGCAGCATCCAGGGCCCTGTTAGCCCCCGGCTCCCCTGCAGCGTCCTGGGCTCTGCAAGTCCCCTGTCCCCCTGCAGTGTCGCCAGTCCCCATGCAGCTTCCTGGGCTCTGCCAGTCGATGGTCTCCCCTGCAGCGTCCTGGGCTCTGCTAGCCCCCGGCCCCCCCGCAGCGTCCTGGGCTCTGCTAGTCCCAGGTCTCCCCGCAGCGTCCTGGGCTCTGCCAGTCCCGGGTCCCCTTGCAGCGTCCTGGGCTCGCTAGTCCCTGGTCCCCCCGCAGCGTCCGTGGTCCCCCCGCAGCATCCTGGGCTCTGCTAGTCCCCGGTCCCCCCCGCAGCGTCCTGGGCTCTGCTAGACCCTGGTCCCCCTGCAGCGTCCTGGGCTCTGCTAGTCCCCTGTCCCCCCCGCAGCTTCCTGTGCTCTGCCAGTCCCCGATCCCCCCGCAGCGTCCTGGGCTCTGCTAGTCCCAGGTCTCCCCTCAGCGTCCTGGGCTCTGCCAGTCCCTGGTCCCCTAGCAGCGTCCTGGGCTCGCTAGTCCCCTGTTCCCCCGCAGCGTCCCCGGTACCCCCCCGGGTCCTGGGCTCTGCCAGTCGCCGGTCCCCCCCCCCCCCGCAGCATCCTGGGCTCTGCCAGTCCCTGGTCTCCAGGGAGCGTCCTGGGCTCTGCCAGTCCCTGGTCCTCCCGCAGCGTCCTGGGCTCTGCTAGTCCCAGGTCCCCCTGCAGCGTCCCCGGTCCCCCCGCAGCTTCCTGGGCTCTGCTAGTCCCAGGTCCCCCGCAGCGTCCTGGGCTCTGCCAGTCCCAGGTTCCCACTCAGCGTCCTAGGCTCGCTAGTCCCTGGTTTCCCCCGCAGCTTCCCTGGTCCTCAGGCACCGTCCTGGGCTCTGCCAGTCCCCGGTCCCCCCGGAGCGTCCTGGGATCTGACAGTCCCCGGTCCCCCGCAGCATCCCGGGCTCTGCTAGCCACCGGCTCCCCTGCAGCGTCCTGGGCTCTGCAAGACCCTGTTCCCCTGCAGAATCGCTGGTCCCCCTGCAGCTTCCTGGGCTCTGCTAGTCCCAGGTCCCCCTGCAGCTTCCTGGGCTCTGCCAGTCCCAGGTCCCCCTGCAGCGTCCTGTGCTCTGCTAGTCCCAGGTCTCCCCGCAGCGTCCTGGGCTCTGCCAGTCCCTGGTCCTCCCGCAGCGTCCTGGGCTCTGCTAGTCCCAGGTCCCCCTGCAGCGTCCCCGGTCCCCCCGCAGCTTCCTGGGCTCTGCTAGTCCCAGGTCCCCCGCAGCGTCCTGGGCTCTGCCAGTCCCAGGTTCCCACTCAGCGTCCTAGGCTCGCTAGTCCCTGGTTTCCCCCGCAGCTTCCCTGGTCCTCAGGCACCGTCCTGGGCTCTGCCAGTCCCCGGTCCCCCCGGAGCGTCCTGGGATCTGACAGTCCCCGGTCCCCCGCAGCATCCCGGGCTCTGCTAGCCACCAGCTCCCCTGCAGCGTCCTGGGCTCTGCAAGACCCTGTTCCCCTGCAGAATCGCTGGTCCCCCTGCAGCTTCCTGGGCTCTGCTAGTCCCAGGTCCCCCTGCAGCTTCCTGGGCTCTGCCAGTCCCAGGTCCCCCTGCAGCGTCCTGTGCTCTGCTAGTCCCAGGTCTCCCCGCAGCGTCCTGGGCTCTGCCAGTCCCGGGTCCCCTCGCAGTGTCCTGGGCTCGGTAGTCCCCGTCCCCCCGCAGCGTCCCCGGTGCCCCCGCAGCGTCCTGGGCTCTGCTAGCCCCCGGCTCCCCCGCAGCGTCCTGGGCTCTGCTAGTCCCCCTTCTGCCTGCAGCGTCGCCGGTCCCCCCGTAGCTTCCTGGGCTCTGCTAGTCCCCTGTTCCCCCGCAGCGTCCCCGGTACCCCCGCAGGGTCCTGGGCTCTGCAAGTCCCCTATACCCCTGTAGTGTCGCCGGTCCCCCTGCAGCTTCCTGGGCTCTGCTAGTCCCCGGTCCCCCAGCAGTGTCCTGGGCCCAGCTAGTCGCAGGTCACCCCGCAGCGTCCTGGGGTCTGCTAGTCCCCAGTCTCCCCGCAGCGTCCTGGGCTCTGCCAGTCCCCGGTCCCCCCACAGCGTTCCCGATCCCCCCGCAGTGTCCTGGGCTCTGCCAGTCCCCAAAACCCCCGCAGCGTCCCTGCTACCCCCACAGCGTCGCCGGTCCCCTGTAGCTTCCTGGGCTCTGCTAGTCCCCGGTACCCCTGCAGCGTCCTGGGCTCTGCCAGTCGCCGGTCCCCCCCCCCCCCCGCACCGTCCTGGGCTCTGCCAGTCCCCGGTCTCCACGGAGCGACCTGGGCTCTGCCAGTCCCTGGTCCCCCCGCAGCGTCCTGGCCTCTGCTAGTCCCTGGACCCCCGAAGCGTCCCTGGTCCCCCCCGCAGCTTCCTGGGCTCTGCTAGTCCCAGGTCCCCCGGCAGCGTCCTGGGCTCTGCTAGTCCCTGGTCCCCCATAGCTTCCTGGGCTCTGCTAGTCCCCCGGTACCCCGGCAGCATCCTGGGCTCTGCCAGTCCCCGGGCCCCCCGCAGCGTCCCCTGTCCCCCCCCCCCCCCGCAGCGTCCTGGGCTCTGCCAGTCCCCGGTCCCCCGCTGCGTCCTGGGCTCTGCTAGTCCCTGGTCCCCCCCAGCGTCCTGGGCCTGGCTAGTCCCTGGTCCACTCCCCCCCCCCCCCGCAGCGTCCTGCGCTCTGCTAGCCCCTGGCTCCCCTGCAGCGTCATGGGCTCTTCTAGTCCCTGGTCCCCCAGCAGCTTCCTGGGCTCTGCCAGTCCCCGGTTCCCCCGCAACGTCATCGGTCCCCCCCCAGCGTCCTGGGCCCTGCTAGCCCCGGGTTCCCCGGCAGCGTCGCAGGTGCCCCCGCAGCATCCCGGGCTCTGCTACCCCCGGCTCCCCTGCAGCGTCCTGGGCTCTGCAAGTCCCCTGTTCCCCTGCAGAATCGCTGGTCCCCCTGCAGCTTCCTGGGCTCTGCTAGTCCCCGGTCCCCCCGCAGCTTCCTGGGCTCTGCCAGTCCCCGATCCCCCTGCAGCGTCCTGTGCTCTGCTAGTCCCTGGTCCCCCCGCAGCATCCTGGACTCTGCTAGTCCCCGGTCTCCCCGCAGCGTCCTGGGCTCTGCCAGTCCCCGATCCCCCTGCAGCGTCCTGGACTCTGCTAGTCCCCGGTCTCCCCGCAGCGTCCTGGGCTCTGCCAGTCCCGGGTCCCCTTGCAGCTTCCTGGGCTCTGCTAGTCCCCGGTCCCCCCTGCAGCGTCCTGGGCTCTGCTAGTCCCCTGTCCCCCCCGCAGCTTCCTGTGCTCTGCCAGTCCCCGATCCCCCCACAGCGTCCTGGGCTCTGCTAGTCCCCGGTCTCCCCTCAGCGTCCTGGGCTCTGCCAGTCCCTGGTCCCCTAGCAGCGTCCTGGGCTCGCTAGTCCCCTGTTCCCCAGCAGCGTCCCCGGTACCCCCGCAGGGTCCTGGGCTCTGCAAGTCCCCTATCCCCCTGTAGTGTCGCCGGTCCCCCTGCAGCTTCCTGGGCTCTGCTAGTCCCTGGACCCCCGAAGCGTCCCTGGTCCCCCCCGCAGCTTCCTGGGCTCTGCTAGTCCCCTGTCCCCCATAGCTTCCTGGGCTCTGCTAGTCCCCGATACCCCGGCAGCATCCTGGGCTCTGCCAGTCGCCGGTCCCCCCCGCAGCGTCCTGGGCTCGCTAGTCCCCGGTCCCCCGCAGCGTCCCTGGTCCCCCCGCAGCATCCTGGGCTCTGCTAGTCCCCGGTCGCCCCCGCAGCGTGCTGGGCTCTGCTAGTCCCTGGTCCCCCTGCAGCGTCCTGGGCTCTGCCATTCCCCAGTTCCCCCGCAACGTCACCGGTACCCCCCCCCCAGGGTCCTGGGCCCTGCTAGCCCCCGGTTCCCCGGCAGCGTCGCAGATGCCCCCGCAGCATCCAGGGCCCTGTTAGCCCCCGGCTCCCCTGCAGCGTCCTGGGCTCTGCAAGTCCCCTGTCCCCCTGCAGTGTCGCCAGTCCCCATGCAGCTTCCTGGGCTCTGCCAGTCGATGGTCTCCCCTGCAGCGTCCTGGGCTCTGCTAGCCCCCGGCCCCCCCGCAGCGTCCTGGGCTCTGCTAGTCCCAGGTCTCCCCGCAGCGTCCTGGGCTCTGCCAGTCCCGGGTCCCCTTGCAGCGTCCTGGGCTCGCTAGTCCCTGGTCCCCCCGCAGCGTCCGTGGTCCCCCCGCAGCATCCTGGGCTCTGCTAGTCCCCGGTCCCCCCCGCAGCGTCCTGGGCTCTGCTAGACCCTGGTCCCCCTGCAGCGTCCTGGGCTCTGCTAGTCCCCTGTCCCCCCCGCAGCTTCCTGTGCTCTGCCAGTCCCCGATCCCCCCGCAGCGTCCTGGGCTCTGCTAGTCCCAGGTCTCCCCTCAGCGTCCTGGGCTCTGCCAGTCCCTGGTCCCCTAGCAGCGTCCTGGGCTCGCTAGTCCCCTGTTCCCCCGCAGCGTCCCCGGTACCCCCCCGGGTCCTGGGCTCTGCCAGTCGCCGGTCCCCCCCCCCCCGCAGCATCCTGGGCTCTGCCAGTCCCTGGTCTCCAGGGAGCGTCCTGGGCTCTGCCAGTCCCTGGTCCTCCCGCAGCGTCCTGGGCTCTGCTAGTCCCAGGTCCCCCTGCAGCGTCCCCGGTCCCCCCGCAGCTTCCTGGGCTCTGCTAGTCCCAGGTCCCCCGCAGCGTCCTGGGCTCTGCCAGTCCCAGGTTCCCACTCAGCGTCCTAGGCTCGCTAGTCCCTGGTTTCCCCCGCAGCTTCCCTGGTCCTCAGGCACCGTCCTGGGC
Organism: Peromyscus eremicus; assembly: GCF_949786415.1. NCBI lineage: Eukaryota > Metazoa > Chordata > Mammalia > Rodentia > Cricetidae > Peromyscus > Peromyscus eremicus. Next base: position 1,042 of record NW_026735573.1, on the reverse strand, counting down.
TCTGCCAGTCCCCGGTCCCCCCGGAGCGTCCTGGGATCTGACAGTCCCCGGTCCCCCGCAGCATCCCGGGCTCTGCTAGCCACCGGCTCCCCTGCAGCGTCCTGGGCTCTGCAAGACCCTGTTCCCCTGCAGAATCGCTGGTCCCCCTGCAGCTTCCTGGGCTCTGCTAGTCCCAGGTCCCCCTGCAGCTTCCTGGGCTCTGCCAGTCCCAGGTCCCCCTGCAGCGTCCTGTGCTCTGCTAGTCCCAGGTCTCCCCGCAGCGTCCTGGGCTCTGCCAGTCCCTGGTCCTCCCGCAGCGTCCTGGGCTCTGCTAGTCCCAGGTCCCCCTGCAGCGTCCCCGGTCCCCCCGCAGCTTCCTGGGCTCTGCTAGTCCCAGGTCCCCCGCAGCGTCCTGGGCTCTGCCAGTCCCAGGTTCCCACTCAGCGTCCTAGGCTCGCTAGTCCCTGGTTTCCCCCGCAGCTTCCCTGGTCCTCAGGCACCGTCCTGGGCTCTGCCAGTCCCCGGTCCCCCCGGAGCGTCCTGGGATCTGACAGTCCCCGGTCCCCCGCAGCATCCCGGGCTCTGCTAGCCACCAGCTCCCCTGCAGCGTCCTGGGCTCTGCAAGACCCTGTTCCCCTGCAGAATCGCTGGTCCCCCTGCAGCTTCCTGGGCTCTGCTAGTCCCAGGTCCCCCTGCAGCTTCCTGGGCTCTGCCAGTCCCAGGTCCCCCTGCAGCGTCCTGTGCTCTGCTAGTCCCAGGTCTCCCCGCAGCGTCCTGGGCTCTGCCAGTCCCGGGTCCCCTCGCAGTGTCCTGGGCTCGGTAGTCCCCGTCCCCCCGCAGCGTCCCCGGTGCCCCCGCAGCGTCCTGGGCTCTGCTAGCCCCCGGCTCCCCCGCAGCGTCCTGGGCTCTGCTAGTCCCCCCTTCTGCCTGCAGCGTCGCCGGTCCCCCCGTAGCTTCCTGGGCTCTGCTAGTCCCCTGTTCCCCCGCAGCGTCCCGGTACCCCCGCAGGGTCCTGGGCTCTGCAAGTCCCCTATACCCCTGTAGTGTCGCCGGTCCCCCTGCA